>NC_090075.1:7444557-7525785 GCF_038355195.1 Osmerus mordax
CAAGGCAGCTATTGTTTGAGGAGACGAGGAGAGAACGGGCGGGAGGAATAGGTGTTTACATGCGGGTTCAGAGGATTGCCACGGTGACCGCGGTGAACATGTCTATTCTTATCGTGCAGCTTGTCTTCTGAGGCAACACATTGTGGTCAACAGGGCATATTCCGCCTCCACAAGTTAATTGAGTGTGAAAATTCTTTAATAGGTTTGGAGAGGGGGAAAAAAAGAAAGACTGATGGAGAGGGGAATGTTGACTAACAGGGTCGGGATTAGTTTCTGCAACGGTACAGAAAGCCTTCTGTGTGCTCCCTGCATTCTATGGACATTCAAACTTGGTTTGATCGATAGTCAAGTTATTCGAGGGTGGTTTTGAACCTGCTTGGAGAGGGAGCAATCAAACACAGACCAGGGCGACGACATAACGAGAATGAAAGAAGTAACCTGTGGAAACGTGGTCAGACAGTTTCCACTTACATTGTCTTTGATGCATACGTAGAAAGCTTAGCCGAAAGATACTACACATTTTGTTTATTATTTGTAGAAAAATGTATGTACAATGGTTTTTGGAGCCTTTTTGCATTGTTGCTGTCTGAAGTATGTGGTAAAAATATTTAAATTACCATTTCAGTTTCCCCTAACGCAAATCTCATTTAGGGGCTTCAAAGAAGACACACTATTTAAGCTTAGCTCATCTGTGATTGCTGGATGTCACAAGTGCCTTAACCCAGGGTACCCTGATTCCAAGACTATGCTAGGTCCTTCAGTTAGAAAGAATACGTAGAATGGTTGTATTTGTTGCTGCTTGCTTTGAATACTGTCTGAGTACAAGGAATCCAAAGCATTGTGGTCGGCCTTTGAGGATTAACAGTCGTGATCTCGCAAACAAAGAGCAAGAACAGAAACTTATAGAAAAGTCAAGAAGGGAAGCTTTTCCCTCCAAAATAATTATTCCACAAAGATATATCTCGAACCTGTCAAGGAAAATAGTGCCAGAGGACAAGAAAGCAGAAATGTTGTTAATTGTCCTCTTAACCCTGATGTGATTCACTGATTTCATCTCGAAGATGATGCAGGAATATGCATGGCAGTCTGCGACAGTGAAGCCGCAATGAGTTTTGACAGGACGTTTTGGGGCTGTATCATTTCCACCAAAGGGATTAAAAGCTAATTCCCTGCTCAGTGTCTCCGCTCATCTGCATACATCCATCGGAGCCCCTTCCTTACCATTCAGACATACCTACAAGGGCAATGCATCGCTCACCCACAACCCGATAGCCTTCCTGCCTCGCGGATGGATTAGTGAACCCTATTCTTAGTATTCCATTATTCCATCGAATCAAACGGAGCAGAGATTCATTTCCCTGAGCTACTCTAGAGCAGGGGAACCTCTCTGTGGAAGCAGAGTGGAACCAAACAGCTCTCGCTGCGTTCTGAAGAGAAACCAAGCGTGTTTCAATCACTCCCCAAAGTCAAGATGGGTGCCAGCGAGCAGAAAGTGCCGGTCCCTAAGAACTGACCAAGACGAGGAAGAAAATGATTTTACACTAAAAACTTACGTACAACAGTCAGGTTCAGACAAAGTACATGCCTCAACAGTCTAAGCCCCCCCCCCCCGTGAAGAAGTTTGAGAAATCGGACACAATTTGATCGTTTGGTTCAAGAGTAGACATTTCAGAAATGGTTCAGTCAATCTCTTTGCTTTAGTGCTATGTAAACTAACCAACAGACAGCAATAGACAGTAACTACCAGACCTCAACTCTTACAAAAGGCTCCTTAGTGCTTGTAGACAGATTCAGCAGACAGACAACTGCAGGATATGCATTTATTGACTTCCTGAATGGTATTATCCTTTATAATGCTGCCCACCATGAAAAGAAATCTAGGTTTGAGCCTACAAAGCATTCTTGCTCGCCAGTTCCTTTTGATATCAACCTTCGGCAGTGCCCCTTAATCTGATAAGATGACCCTACTTGAGCGAGGAGAGCACCCTGAAATAGAAGCCCGGCGAATGTATGATCAAATTGCTTCTAATAGTCCAGTCCTTATGGCCTGCCACGAACCTAGCGTCCCCCAGTCTGACATTGCGCTGATAAAATGAAGTTACAATGTCAAATGCCTGGTCGTACTGTATCGTTGGCTTGCGAGTCCTGCACTGTCAAGGATTCTCTCACTGGTCACACGGTCATGTCTCCGTTGGATGGTTTCAAATCGAACGATGGCATTTTCCGGGAAGCAGCGTCTTGGTTTTTTTTTCACCTCACCTAATACACAGCGGGCCAAAAACAAAAGGAGAGACCCAAGGGTCTAGGTTTGATAATTACAATCGGGGGAGACAGACGTGGGCTTGAACTCTGGGTCAACCTCTGTTGGCCAGCATTTTTATACCCATTAAGGCCTGTCAAATTCAATCCTGTCAAAACGCAGGGGTGGAGTTTGACACCCTATAGTTTGACTACAGAGGAGGCATTATTGTACTGTACAACCTCTATATAACTCCAACCTATTATTGATGTTGGACTTGAAAAAATCATTAGTTCCTGACAGGGACTAGAGATCTGGTGTGTGTGTGTGTGTGATATTACATTACTTTGTTGGACTTTTACATTAATTTGTGTTCGTCATGAAAATGAATGTCTAGCCCTGGGCAAGAAACCCTCCGAGAGGTGAAGAAAAATGAAATCATAAAAGGTCTTATGGATGAAACATGGCCTGTGCTCCTTTTACTCACATCATGCACTGACAACTCTGCATGCCTCACTGAGAGAAGAGCACTAAACCCTGCTTGGTGTTTTCGGAAGCTGCCTCTGTGATGTACACTGTGAAGACGCACAAGATTATAAAGGAACTCCAAATGTCACTTGTCTGGTTTGGTGTTTAGGTGAAGTCTGCATTTAGGTGTGTGTAGTGAGGTTGGAGTAGGAGGGTTTGGCTGTCAAATACCAGTGAATTCTCAACAACAATATACAGCGTGTGTCATGATACAAAACAAGACCAAAATATAATGTACTTTCGAGTCAAAGTTTCCCCTCCGCGCAGAATAGGACTTTTGACACGATTTCAGTCTTGAATAACCACAGCAACATAACGCTAAAAGTATAGTTTAGCTCCACTGTACATTTTTTTAAGGAATAACGTTATCAAGTTTGTGTGTTCAAAGACCTCACCAACACTTCACCACCAAGTTGAGTCGTTTTCCTAGAAGAATAAAAATGAATGAATGAATGGAGAATTCAGGCAGAATACTTTGGGTGTGCTGAAGGCATCACAGGGTCTCAGCTCAGAGACACTGGAGACTCGAGGAGGAGGACAAAATATCCAAAACACACAAGTAGAGCACGACTGTATTTCGGATCACCTTGAGTGGTCTAAGGTGTCTGTTGTAATCACCAGACGGTCTTGTCGTAAGATGTGTGACACATCAACCTGACTGACCTCAGGTGTGTGGTCGTGGTTGGTCGATGGCAGTTTTCGTGTGGTCTCCTCACAAATATTTGTTACAATCATCTCACTGGAAAAAACCACACATAAATAGAATTAGAGAGGTGCATCTTGGAGAAGAGAAGCCAAAACGTTCACGTCCAGTCACCTGAATGACCTGCCTTGTGCTATTGATTTGGGCTCATTCAAGTTGAACAGAATACATGGCATTGTACTTGTACTGTATACATTGTTTGACCAAGTGTGAGTTGGAGTTTCCTGAAAGAGCTATTTGCACTCGCTGATGTGTCATGGGCAAAGACTAACTCTCAGAACGCACTCACCGATCAAGGGAGAATACGTCAAGGTCTTTCAGGACTTTGTGAGGTAAAGCCATAGCTTCAGTGGTTTCACCACTACTCAAAGTCATTTATTGCCCAGCAGCCCATCACTTTGAATGCTCTAAGTCTAAATGACACATGCATGAATGGAAATGATAAATTACTTCAGGCTAAAATGTTCCACACCCTTCTGTTAATAGAGGTCAGTAATCTAGTGTGTGAGTTGCTTCTGACTGTCTATAAAATAAATAAATCGTGATAACAAAATGCGCACTGGACAACATGGAAGGGAGATGATCTTTCTTAGTCAATTCATAACACTCACTGTCCATTCAGATAGAACAGAGATCGTGTTTTTTTGACTGTTTCCATATAGCTTCTGTGAATAAGACATGGTCACCTTTGAAACCAGTCAACTTTGTACGAACCTCAACTATGAAAGGAAATGTACAGCGTTTCCTTGGTGACACCCAAATAGGCACTCGACTCTCTGCTAAGGTCTCATTAGGTCCTGGCAGGAAGTTGAAAAGAGAGGAATGGGTTCACTTTTCCTCGACAGCCACTGCGGACGAAACAAGTGCCCTTGTCCTAGCGCGAGGTTTGCTACCACGCAGATGCTTTCGGTCATGTTGTACACTGTATACCGTGGCGCAGTCAATATACGTTGAACGTTTGCTTAGTACATACAGGGGCTACGAGTTCACCGACCACTCATGGCAGGCGCTGTAGTCTCCGCAACACCGCATGTCTTCTACAGGGCTCGTGTCAGATTGTTGTCATGGTCACCGCTATGAAGCAGGGGGGGGGGAAAAAACCCTCTGTGACGGAAGCGGCGGTCGTAGCGGTGACTGGCCTGCTCTCCCACGGTGAGAGGAGAGCGCTGGCTTGGGTCGCCGCCTTGAAGGGGAGCAGGCGTATGATTAAAGCCTCAGTGGAGCCCGGCGGATCATGAATAATTCCAGATAAGAGCCCAAACATTGACTTGTGAGGGTCGCCCCCTCAAAAGTGCCAGGAGAGGGAGGGGGCCTCTTTGCAGGGCAGAGAAGGCTACAATCGGACATAAATTACCTCCTTGCCCTCCCCTTGCTCCTTGTGCCAGTACAGCTGACAACACCACCCCCACCCCCCATCACACACACATCTTGGCTCCCCACCAGAGCACGAGTCCACGTCTGTGACATTGATTGGACTCTCTGAAGGGAATGAAGGGAGAGGAAGGAGAGAGGTAGGGGGGAGAGGGAGGGGAGGGGAGAGTATAGATTATTTTTTTGTGTCCGTGTGACAGGTCAAGCAAGCTGGCTCGGTCCTGGAGTACACCACGCCCCGGAATGGATGGGCTCGTGCATGACAGAGTTGGTGTGTAAGTGTGTGTGTGTGTGTGTGTGTGGGGGGGGGGGGTTGGGGGTAGTGAAGTGGAGTATGTGGCAGAAGATTGCGGATCACTGCATTTCCCAGTGTGGTCATTGATTTGAAGGCGAGACCCGTTGAACAGACACCACCACGGTGCAAGAAAATATAGATCGATGAAGGCAAACTGAAAATAGGCTCGCTTTCAAATCGTAGTCGCTCATGCCGATCTAATCAAACTGAACGGCACCGTCTCCTCATCGTCCGTCAAGCACATCAGACGTCAGACTCGGCGAGAACAACTATGACACAAACATGAGGAAAATCAATGCCATTTTGACAAGAGTCAGAAGCCAGTGATGTGTGGTTTGTCCTTCTTATTCCAATCCTTTCATATACGTAGGTGCAGTTTGTTATCCACAAACCCTTCCGAGGAGAGGAGATATACAGTCCCCGGCACTATCTCATTGGCATTCATCTGCCATTCATAGGCCTTCCACTGACTCAGAAAAATTGCAATTTTTCCTGTCCCTTACCCTTTTGTCTGCTTGCATTAGAATAATGCCATCTCATTTAATAACCCACCCCGGCCACACGTCACATTGGTTCTGGGTTACATCCATCTGACTCTCCCCTCTCTTTGTCTCCGGGGGGGGGGGGGGGGGGGGGGGGGGGGTAAAGGTTTCAAGTTAACAGAGCAGAAAATATAAATGTTCCTGTGCCTATAGCAGTTTGCTAGGATTTGGGTCTCAAGACGCACAGAGGGACGGAGGGTGTTTTTACTGGCACTATTTAAATGTAGGTGTCGGTCAATTCGATGTTTGGATGCGGGGCGTGTGTTTGTGTGTGTGTTCTGCACGATTGGGACGGAAGCCTTGGGCTAATAGCTGCGTATACGAATGAAAGAGCGAGTTGTGGTGGTTGGAGACGGCTCAATGGAGAGTGCCACTTACTCTCATAAAGTCATGTATCCGACCACTCAAGTGACATTCCTTCTCTCTTTAAAATAAAACCCCTCTCAGTGTGGAAATCAAAACGACCATCTTTCCTACATCCCTAAGATTCCCCACGTTCGTTTGCCAACCCTCCCCCCTCCTCCCCTCCCCCCCCCCCCCCCCATTTGAATACCTCAAATGTTGCTCGTTTGGGCCCCTGTGGCAATTCAAGCGTTGACAGGCAGACGCGAGCCAGGAGAATATCCTCGCTATCTACAGTTGAGGTAGACGCTCCCAAGAGCACCGCGATCAATAAGCCAATAGGAGACCTCCGTTTTTCTCGGACCAGTGGCCAATCAGGGAGGAGGAAAGGGGGCGACCTGCACCAGCCTGAGGGCTATTTTCCTCCATGTCAGACGCCAGCAGAAGAGCAGGAGACTAATGGGAATATCGGATACCTGACCACCACCCTAACCAGAGGAAAGGGGAGTTACCGATCTCCTTTGACACCAGACTGACCCAGCCAACCTTGATTGCTTACAGACACTGTATCGTCTCGCCCTTGGTAGGACAAGTGGATGTACGAGGACGCACTGTCCACAATGAGTCCTCGCTATGTGCTTTGATTTCCCGCTCATTGTCTCAGTGTTCAAGGGCGTACTCGTCGCTATTGGTACACGTAGCGCTGTGCTAGAGAAAACAAACAGACAAGGTGTTTATGGGAAAACTGGATGTTCTTCCCGAAACACTTTTTCGAAAGACATCTCAAATCAACATCCCAGCGATTTGCTTCTAGGTTCCTAAGAACCCATCCCAGCTTCGGGCAGCTCCTATTGGCTTTACCTCACTACGGTTAAAACGGCTCTGGAGAATCGTCCATCTTGCTCTCCACTCTCTTCAGTCTTGCCACAGGTCAGGTGGAACCATTACGGAAAAATGATTGGACATAAACAAGACATTCGCTCTGCTTCTAGGATAATTGTGTATTGATTGCAAATAATGACGCAGCTTTTGTTGAAGGTTATCATGAAGAATGGGCCATACTGTTGAACTTTCTTGGTCTGCTTTGGTCTAGTGTTTTATATGCATGCGCAGTAGGTCTGCATAACAGGACACATTGTTATGGCTTTTTTTCATATTCTCATTACACAGTGCATACCAGTGTTGCACAAAATGGAACCTGGTGCAATTCGTCTACCATGAATAAGGTTGACTGGGTCAGTCCTTCTTACATTTGACCCTATAGACAAATCTCGGGGTCATGATATTTCTACAGCATCAAAGATATGAACCACCAATAAATGAACTAATACTTGAAGGTTACAGCGAGATGAAATCACACCAGAGTAGAAAGCTATTTTTTGTGTTTATACTGTCTGAGTGTCGCCCAGACTGAAACTCACTCATGCAGACAGTGAGTGGAGCAGATTAGTGTACAGCCCAAGTACTTTTCTTTGAATTGGTCCACACTTAACCTTAAATTGTTTCACTGAATGGCCTCTCCATTCGACTGCAGGGTTTCTCCAAACAAATTGGAGTAAACAACAGCTTCTTTATGAACTCTAGAATGGAAAAGAGCATTGTGATTGTATCCCTTTTCCAGCTTATAGGTTAGCCTTAAAGCCACATGGTTAGCTCAGCTGTCAGCCAGCATAACACAACAGACATTGAGCTAACCTTGTAGGCACTCAGTTAATTAGGGATGTTCTGTTATGTTAGCTAGCGTATTCAAGTTTTGTTTTATCACACTGTTGCTGAGTCAACAGCAATCTTGCAGAGCAAAGTAGAAGTGAAATACATTGTTTCATTCACACTATAGTTGGTGTTTAACCATTGAACCATGCTCAGTTACAGTATACAATGTTGTGTTCCTGAAAAGCCGAAACGAAATCACCAGCCCACAAGAGTGCGAGTGTGTATCTACAGCACTAATGGGGCAAAAACAGACCATTTATTTTCAAGGAGCCAAGCAAATGGAGAAGAAACGTCTCTGGAGTCACCTGGTGAATGGAACCAGTCTGCGATACATGATGGTCCCTGGAGTACTGCTAACCCACTCGCTAACCCAATCCCTTTCCAGGATTCTCTCGATCTTCCCAAAAGCTCCTTCCGAGTTATTAAACGGCGGTTAAGATGCACACATACCACACTGAATGAAATGGAGAGAGTGAGGGACAGAACGTGCGCACCGACAGAAGCCAGCATTCGCACCTAAGGCCGAGGTGCTCCGAGATGAGCCTATTGGCGTTCGCTGGTGGCTTCGTGACAGAATAGGCCATTCAGAGTGGTGTGCGCTTGCGACGTGAGCTTCACCAAGAGCCTTTCAGCGAGTTGTGAAAAGACTCGCAGCAAGTCACTCGCCGCGCTAAGTTTAATAGTCGTACTTTGTTTAAGCTAGACAGAGAGCAGGGAGCGTGAATAAAAGAGGGATACAAGTAGAAGTGTAAAAAGTTCCAGCGTTCGTAGGCGGGAAGCCAATTCTATAATTAATTTGTAGGTTGACAGTAATTGCGTGGACTGCAATGTGAAGAGGGGTTTAGGTACAGAAGGCAGGTCCTGTTCCCGCCCACACTGCGATGGCAATGACGTTGTTAGTGATAATGATGTGTGGCGGCGTGCGTCGCTGTATCTTCTATCAATTACGCGGAGTAAGACGCATGGACTATATTCACGTGTCGTTCAGTTAGATGTTTTCCTAACGGGCTGACTTGACTCGCGGATACAAAAGCCGGCTTTAAAACGGCTTCATCCACGTCTCTCCTCACATCTTGGAGTGCCTTTGTCCCCTTTGCTCTCAGACTCACTCTTCCTTCGCCATACCTCTCCATTTGTCGTTTGAACCCCCCCCCCCCTCCTTTTCTTGTTCGCCGGACGGCACTTGGTGCCCATGTAGCTTTCGAGAACCCTCTCCCACACACACACACACACGCGCACTCACACAACTCCCCTTTGCCGACACACCCAAATGGCTGACTCACTGCAGCTTAATCACCGAAGTGAGTTGTGAGCGTGTTTACGCGCCCGCTGATTGATATTAACCGTCTTTGTTTAAATCTCCTGGTCCAGTGGACGCCAGGCACCAGAGCAGCCTGTCAGCTGAATGGGGGGGGGGGAGGAGGAGAGGGGTTGGACACACAAAAAAAGCACACAGTGCCCTCTACTGCCCGCCAGGAGAACTGTCGAGCAGCAACTCTCCCGTCTCCAACTCCCTTGGTGTGCATCTTTCCCTGTGACGTGGTTTTTCTTCGTTTTTTTTTTGGAAGGTGTTTTCTTCGGAGGGGGGGGGAGATGTCGGGAAAGGGGTGCGTCTTTTATGTAGCTTTGTTGTCTCTCATCTCTGGGCCCTGGTCACGATCGAGCGAGCCAGCTCCACGTGAATCAAAGTCTCCCTTTCTCGACACGCTGTCTTTCAACGGCGTGTTCCACATGAAGGAAAGCATGCTGTCATTCCTAATCAGTTAAAAGGAAGGGCATGGTCGCCCAGGGACTCCAACTGCATTGATGCGGACCCACCCTGCTACCTGCGGTCAATCCTGACCTCGGAACCCTTTGACCTGCTGTTGATTTAATGGGGTCACCCCGAGGTGGAGGGGAGAGAGGGGCGCCGAGTGTGACTCTGATTGGCTTCTGTGGACAAGGTCAGAGATCGGTCGGGGTCGATGCTAGGGTTGAACAAGGACAGGCCTTGGGAAGTGTGAGTACAGTAGCATCATAGCTCAATGTCATTGGCTTACTCAATGTAACCAGGCAACAGTGTATACTCTGGAAACCAACAGTGGAAGGGGCATAGAGACTTGGCCTACAGCTGTGCGTAGAAGGTAGGACCAGGTAGGACAAGCAGGTTTAGTCATTTTAGATGTGGGGAAGTTGCAATGTGCTTCGTATTTGTTCGCATGTACTTTGCCTACTAGACAGCCTGGGTGTGTTTGTGTGTTTCCTATAGTTGTTTGAGTGAGTGTGTGTTATGCGCACACACCATGGAATGTTCACAGGTGCGTGTCTGTGTGTGCGTGTGTGTCTGATGTGTCTCAACCAATGTGTGTGTTCCTGAGTGCCTCTCTACCTGTAATGTGATTTTAGTGTGAAGAGTGCTTCAGTCAAATGTAGTAGCTCTCTTGTTCCCCGGAGCATTTCGGAGTACCGTGAGGCTCATTTGACTAGGCGCTTCCTCAGCTTGAACAGGTGGCAACAACGAACGTCCGGCTCACCACATGACCCTCTCCAGGGTGTACCCACAATGCAACCGGATCCTCCGCGAAAATTCGGCAGCGTTCCGCACTAATAACCTCTCACACACCCGTGAACGCTTAACTCTCAATTACAGACTTCCCACTTGTGCCCATGCTACTGGTGCACCACCCGAAAGCTTCTATATTTACCGGCGCATTCAGCATCCTAAGATAGTCTCCTTTCTAATTGCCGAACCACCCACTGCTTCCGTGAACGCCGTGTTCGTATTCTGTAACTCAAGAGGTGGCACACACATAATATACACAAGATAGAGATAGTTTTTGACTGAAGACTTTGCCGTCACCCTGCTGAAGGTATAAATGGATCATATATCAATCCCTCCATCAATCACTATTGGTCACAGGACTGGAAATAGAGGGCTGAAGGGAAAGTGAGAGGTGGAGATAGATGGTACTGTAGACTTTTCCCATTTTAGCCAAGGCTGTGGCCAACGATAGCAGTGGTGCTAGTGGAGTAGCTGGCATGTTAAGTGGCTGTAAATGGGGAGACGCCGGTGTCTCTGCTAATGAGAGCGCCATGTCGCTCTCGTCCAAACAGACCGTCTTTGAGTGTGACGACGGCGACACGTAAAGGTCGCGTATTCACACAAACACACACAAGTGCGTTCAACCCAAACCGACATCCACTGCTTTCGTTTCACCCATCATTGATCCCGAGTGTTGTATAATGGTACAGTTACAGAAGACCTTTGACAAACGTTGACACGCGTGAGTCCACAACACACACACCCACACACACCCATTAGAGAATGTGCTAAATATACTCCAGCGCTGCAAAAGCTCATTTATATCTCTCTGATAATCAAATTAGTCTTTATCGGTGGATTAGATCTTTCCTTTATGTCCCAATAGTTTGTCTGGTGACAAAATGTGAAACCGAACATATAACTTAAAACAGTGACATCCCACCAATCGTTGTCTAAGACCAGGACTATTTGACCTTGTTATACTTGAGCCAGGCTTTGTGTGTGTGATGAGATTACCACAACCCCCCCCCCCACCACACACAAAAAGTGTACCAAGGTATGTCCAGTGTCCAGCCTCAGTGCTGAGTAAATTGTTTCCAAAAGGTCGTAGTTTGACATTTATGTAGAAACCCATCAAAGCTGTGCATGGAGCCATAAAACAGAATCTGAACCTAGCTTTATCAGTGTGGGACCGGCTGACAGACATGACACATGACAGAAGTGTGTGTGTGTGTGTGTGTGTGTGTGTGTGTGTGTTACAATCACATCATGGTTTGGGGGTTGAGGGTTTGTTTTAGGGTTAGGAGTCAGGGTAGGTTTAGGGTTCAGGTTAGGTGTTTGGGTTGAGATTCGGGTTAGAGTTAGGGAAAACCAATTTCAAAAAAGAATAGTAGAAGAAGCAGAAGAATAGCAGAAGAATAGTAACGCAAACGTGTGTGTGTGTGTTTGTGACCTCACCAGACCTTTTAAACAATTCCCGGAGATGTTTTTGAGATCCATAGAGAAGCCTCTTCTTAAAAGTCATAAACCTTCAAAAACGTAAATTAGATTAGTGACAGCAGTTCATGTTTTTACTGGCTCCGTTTCTGTGTGTGTGTGTGTGTGTACTGTATCTCTGTGCCTCGGTAGGGGGGGTGACACATTGCAGAATGTAAGAGATGGCTGCTGTGTTTGTTCCCATGGTTTCCATTTGATTTATAGAGTGGCCTTTCAGTGGAGACAGAGTGATGGGAGGGAGACGGTGTCGAGAGGAGGCGAGGGGAGGGGGAGAGGGGATGCTCACCGGGGCCACCCAGGGATCCCTCTAGTCTCCACCCCAACGGGGGGTCACGCGAACAGCCAAGGGCAAAAGCATCCAGAGTTAACGACACACAAACACACAAACACGTGAGGTCCAGCAGGGTGCTGTCGGTGGGAGACTAAGTAGAGAATAACACACGTTTACTGTCCCAGCAACCTGAATAATTTCATAAGGTCATAAATGAAGTCAAAAACTGTCCAAAAAACAAGGTTGGTTTATACAATCAATAATAATACAGTAAAAAAAAGCTCCATAAAGGAATGTTTGGAAACCAAAGTGGTTCCTTCTAACAGGTCAGAAAAGGTTTCAGCAGTACAAGGAACCCTCATGGGTGAAATATATTCTATCTGGAAGTTTATCTTCCAGAAGGTTCTTCAAGTGCCCTTTTCTGCACTGATGCTGAGTATAGAGCATCATAGATTGAGGTGCAGCTACGGGCGAATGCGTAGAATGTAGAAATGGCAAAATGGAAATGACAGAGAGGGAAGAGGTATGCTGGGGACGAGGTTGTTCTGACCTCAGGCAGAAGGACTGCACTCTCCCCCTCCAATGCTTTTTTGTTGCTGAAAACTCCAAACCACAAATATCAAAATTACAGACTGACCCAGTGGTGTGTGTGTGTGTGTGTGTGTGTGTGTGTGTGTGTGTGTGTGTGTGTGTGTGTGTGTGTGTGTGAGTGAGTGAGTGAGTGAGTGTGAGAGAGAGAGAGAGAGAGAGAGAGAGAGAGGGAGAGGGAGAGGGAGAGAGAAAGAGAGGTAGAGAGAGAGTCCAGCTGGACCCAATCACACTGTGTGTTTGTATGTGTACGAGACACACGCGCGTGTGTGTCTGTGCGTGTGTACCTGTGGCTGGACTCAACCAAGCAGAGCCGAGGTGTTCCAGGAGGCTGTGCGGACTTGGTCTTGGAATCACACGGACGGGAGAAGATAAAGCAGCAAGTCAATTCCACAACAGCACACGGCCCCAAGCCAAATGACAGTTTCCAGGAGTGTCTAAGCCTCTTACTGGACTGCCTGGGTTCTTTTTTTCTTTTTTTTTCAACCTGGATGAGATGAGTGGTGGGTTCGCAAGGGCAGACATCAGCGTGGTAAGCCAAGCATGGGCCAGATAGCGTTTTACACTCCAGGAAATTGCCAAAAATGAATCAAATAAATGCCGGTAGGCGCCGGAAGAATGGTAAAGTTGTGAGGGAAGAGCAAGGCCAAAGTTAGGTCGAGGGTAAATTCACAAGAGGAAACTGCGAATATGCCACCAAGGGTGCCCCACCCCCTGACACGTGCCAACGGGGACTGAGAGGGGTTGGGTTTTGAAACGACAACGACAGGACAAGGATGGTTTGTCTGGAATCGGATCGGGCCCTGGAGAAGACGTCCATGTACCTGTGCTACGGATGTGCATACGTGTTTGTCTGTCAGAGCTAAACCGTTGCAGTCAGCATGCCACACTGGGCGACGAGCATGCCACCTTCTCTGTCCTCCTGTGGCAAGCCCCGGATTCAAGACTGCAGCCAAGGACCCTGTCACAGTAAATAACATCACCCAAAAGATTTTTAACTGACTGCGCCTGCCATAAATTCACCCCCCGCCCCGCTATTATTGATTAAATGCTTTCTCCCAATAATGAAAAGAGATAAATCTCCCTTTCTAAAAAGACACGGTGTATAATCTAATCAGAGAGTTACATGCTCTCGTCCCCGAAGGCAGCTTACAAAGCTGGAGGGAGGAGGGAGAGAGAGAGCGAGCGAGAGAGTTTGCAGGACGACGGTTCATAAACGAGAATGTAAGGATGCGGGCTTAAGAGAAGGAGGGAGGTGGGTAAGGAGGAGAGAGAGGGAGGAGAGAGGCATTAGGGAGATGTCTTAAATGAGTAAAGGAGAGAGAGAGCATAAAGAAGATATAGAGGGGGGGGGGTTGAAAAGGGAAGGCAGGAAAGAGAGAGAGAGTGAAGACGCTTGCATCTGCAACCCACGATGGTATTAGTAATCAACGGGTCCATTACTCAGAGAAGCCTGCAAAGTACTTATTGATCCCCCTCATAGCCCAGTGTTTTCTTTACTCAAAGAAAGAGAGTGCATGGACATGATAGAACTGTGTTATTTCAAGTGGAGCAGCAGCGCTTATGCATGTAATGTTTGATCAATGCTGAAGGGCAAACAGCGACAGATCCATAGCACAGTGGATGGGTCCCCGTGAACACCGAACTCTGACCCTGTGCACGCCACGCACACACGTTTACATGCTAGAACCGTACATATACGGACATACAACCGCCACACCATCACACGGACACACGAACGCACACGTGCGCGCACGCACACATTTAGTACTGTTTGCCATGCACAAACAGACACACAAGCGCACCCACACACGTAAGCACGCACGTACACACACAGGCACACGTGAATATGTGGCACGCAGAAACGGTTCGTCCATTTCAATGACCAGATTAGGCCGAGGGCCGTCTCTGATCAGGTGGAACCTCCAGGTATATGACTCACGACGGGGCATTATAATTAATGATGTAGGCGGCTGATGCAGTCACACAGGACTACCACAAAGAGATTGGTTTTATGAAAATCACTGTGTGACCTGAGCAGCAGGGGTAATGGGGGAAAGATCCCTTTGAACTTAAATTGACATTTTTCTTTCTTTTACTTTCTCTCCGTCTCTAGTCAAACACCGACTCTTCTCCATCGCTAGTCCTCCCTTACCCCTTACACTCTCTCTGAGAAGAGAGGAAGTTCATGTGGAACTATGGACGGGAAAAGGCTTTACAGCAACGCATTTAATGAGAATAATGCACAGGGCTCAACAATCTTGCAGAGATGAATCTTCTTCAAAGGCAATTTACATTTTTTATAAGTGCAAGTCCACTTTTCTTGTCAAATAGCAAAGTGTGGATGGTCAAAGTGTGTGAAACAGAATTGAAGTCTTCCCATCTCCCCATCCCCTTCAAGCAGAAACCTCTTCGGCTGAGAACCTCACTCTGGGGATATCCAAGTGCTTTTTTGATGCTCTGACTTGACTGTATTATTCCCCAAGTATGTAGCCTACACATGTAAGAGCACACGTTTGTTCACCGCCTCGCCGTGACAACAGCTGTGCCTGGCTGGGGGCGAAGGTTCTGGCGAAAGAAAGAAAACCAAAAAAGACAAATCAGCGTGGCGTTCGTTTCCTGTTTCTAAGAAGGCGGTGGCCGTTCGCCCCCCCCCCCCCCCCCCCCCCCCCCCCCTGTGAAGGGTTGTATGCAGGCGGGAGATCTGGGAGGTTGGAGCGCGATAACACGATTTGTCCCGACACCCGTGGTACGAAGTCCATATCGCGGAGAAGAGTGACCTCCTTCTGCTGTGACAAAGGAAGGGCTTAGAAGCCCCTGAGGAAGGGGGGGGGGGGGGTCTGTGTGTGTGGGCAGGCGGGGTGGCGGGCGATCCAAGATGGGGGCCAGGAAAAGAGGATTTTACACTGTTCTATCCCCCCCCCCCACCCTCCTCCCCTCTCCACATCTACGGACTGCTGTGAAAAATGGCAAGGTCGGTTTACAACCTTAAAATGGAAATCGATGGGGCGCATTATCAAAACACATCAGGTGTCGGCATACGGCCTCACAGGAGCTGCACCGGCAAACCCAGAATGGAAACATCCTTTTCTGAGGTGTGTGTGTGTGTGGATATCCGTCTTTCAGCGTGGGTATCTTGGGAAATAAGACAATGTCGTCCTTGAGTTAAGGAGATGCACGCCACCGAGCCCAAATAAACACAGCTGTTGAATTAGGTTTTCACCAAATCATTATTGGTTCCTTAATGAGGGATCCCAAGAGGAGGGGAAGTCTGGAGAACGCTGCAGGTACATTTCATTAGGCGTTCTTCCATCTTGACAAAGCAGCAGAGCAGGAGCAGACCAGATGCAGATGGAGCAAGGAGGACGGGAATCTCTGCTTTGGGAGCGGCGCATGTGAGTGCATATGTGTGTTTGTGTGTGTGTGAGAGAGAGAGAGAGAGAGAGAGAGAGAGAGAGAGAGAGAGAGAGAGAGAGAGAGAGAGAGAGAGAGAGAGAGAGAGAGAGAGAGAGAGAGAGAGAGAGAGAGAGAGAGAGAGAGAGAGCGGGCAGGAGAGGAAGACCTTTGAGAGTGCATCGTGTCGAAAATATCCTCCGCCATCCGAGGGATCTTGTCCTCCAAGTCTGATGGCTGAGCGGTTAGGGAATCGGGCTAGTAATCTGAAGGTTGCCGGTTCGATTCCTGGCCGTGTCAAATTACGTTGTGTCCTTGGGTAAGGCACTTCACCTTACTTGCCTCGGTGGGAATGTCCCTGTACTTACTGTAAGTCGCTCTGGAGAAGAGCGTCTGCTAAATGACTAAATGTAAATGTAAATAACACTTAACGGCTGCTAATACAAAGAGGGAAGAGTCCACGCTAAATATTTCACGCGTCTAAACAGCTTAGCATAAGCAAAACCATACAGTGATATCGACATAATATAAAAAGAAATACCATAAATATGCATTTTTAGCGAGGGGGGGGGGCAATGACTTGAAGTGCTTAAGTGCTTGTGTCACCCCAGCCAAGCATTTTGAAAAGCTTGACTTTTCGCCAGCTCTTTGAAATAAAAAGGAAAAAAAAGAAGATACAAATATCTTTCTATTTTCGGGGGGGTCCGAGGGGGGGGGGGGTACGTTGAGAGGAATCACATTCATTGTGGCATTATCCCCCGCGGGCGGTTCCAGTAGCTGGGGGAGATAAACTTGTCCCTGGCTCTTCTTTCTCTCAAGTCATTTTTCCCTCTGAGTGTCTCCCTCTGGTCGGCCAGCCTTTGAGCTTCTGATGAAAGGCAGCGAGGGCCTGGGCTAACTGCTCCCCCCCCCCCCCCCCCCCGCCTTTAGACCCGCGCGAGTGTCGCGCACACGCGTGCGCAGAAATATCGTGGCGTGGCATGCACGGAAGAACGGGCCGTACGTCCGAAAAAGAAATACGACAGCAGATGAAAGACTGCCCAGGTCAACAAATCACTCGGCTGACCAAAAACTCGCTCAGAGGGACCCACGCGCAGCCGAAGCGCGACCGAGGGCATCGAGTAGTAAACATGTCCACAGCGTCAGAGAGTCTCAAGAGTCAATAACAGACATTGCGGAAACAAATCACAGTCAACTGACTGGAGAGTCCATAACAAGCTGGAGACAAACCAGTCAATGCTCAGGCAGATAAGCAGTGACCAAGAGGGACCATGTAAGGACAATCGTACCCAGCGAGGAATGCCTTCAGTCTAGGTTCTAGAGGTGTTCTAGGAAAAAGTTTTTTTTGCCATGTAGTCATGTAGTCTGTTGTCGTCTAGGTTCTAGAGGTGTTCTAGGAAAAAGTTTTTTTTGCCATGTAGTCATGTAGTCTGTTGTCTGTGTCGTTTTCTATGTAGACGGCTGTTGTAGTGTCAATATTGGACGTTCGATTCAGGTGCCAAATGTGAGAAGGGCGTGGACTTGACTCATCAGGCGCAGTCATGCAGACCTGCCTCTCCTACAGAGTTGAGTCTCACTGCTCCAGTAGTGGGAGTTCCAGCCTGCTGTCCGGCACAGAGTAGTGGTGACGCTGAGAATCTCACACAAACACACACAGACACACAACCTCTCTCCATCCCTTTTCTCTCAGATCCCACGAGTGACAGTTCTTCACTTGGCTGGATGGAGAGAGACTCGACTAGAGTGGAACAAGCTCAATGTTTCCCATCAAAAATCACATATGGTTGGACAAGACCAATTTGAAGCAGTAACTGTTTCTACAGTGTGCGTGTGTGTGTGTGTGTATGTGTGTGTGTATGTGGTCCCTAAACTGAATATGATTCCATTATCCCAACCCTGACACAGTTTCTCTTTCCCTACTCCACAATATTGAGTTCAAATGATTGACATCATAATGGGCTCAGCTAAATTATGATAAGGTCAAATTAGAATTGAATCATCTCTTTTCTTGGCCCTCGCTCCCCCAAGCGCAAAATGAATAAACATGATTTTGTACAAGACTACTACTGAGCTGGTTAAGCAAAAATGTGATAAGCGAGAGAAAAAGAGCGAGTGGGTGAACACGGAGCGAGAGCTAGGGCGTGTGTTAGCGTGTGTGCAGGCGTACGCACAGCCACATGCCTCAACGGATGTGCTTCTGCATAGCTTGTTTGGGAGTGCTCAAGTCGAACCCAAGTGCTTCTAGTGTCGTCCCGTCCGTCTTCCTGACCAGTGGCAGTGACCTCAGAGGAAGTGACCTCACTCTAACACTGTTATTCTTGTGTGCTTGTTTAAGCACAACGTACACAGCACAATATATACAGGTTTTAACAGTTAGGGCTTTGTCTTACTAACTGATGTACCATGTCTTCCAAAACAGCAGGACTGGTTGTCCTAAAAGCCCACTCAAAAATGGCAACCTATAATCCTGAATGGTTGGAAAAGGATTCTTTGTGCCCCTAGCAACCTCCCAGACAGTACAATAAAAGTAATGGATGAGGAGACATACTTGTTTTGTTGCAGGAGCTCCCCTTTTGTATTTGCGGTGTCGTCCCATCCACTTTGGAGTGGGAAACAAATGCTCGCAATATATCTAATGCCCCAGATGTCTTAAGAGGCCTGGGGCATTCGATCGTTCAAAGGGGCTTCGAGCTAGCGGGAAATAAATAAATAAATCAATATCAAAAGGAGTGGTGCATAATGCTTTAGTGGGCAATAAAACATGTGGCCATCAGGTTGGGTGGGTAGCCCCCACTGTGAGAAGAATACCTAGAGGGCCATGTCTGGAAGCACCGGGGAGACCAAGGAGAAATGGGATATAAATTTCATGGCAAATGGACTCCATCTCGCCCCTGGTAAACGCTCAAAAGGCCACCCAGGCGATTATTTCTGGGGATCCACGTCAAGTCCTGTAGTCAAGGAGGCGCGTGAGGCCCTGTCTGGCTCTGTGGAGAGCCCCGTGTCGTGGGAAGACACGACCCTGGGCGTACGACCCCCCCTCCCCCCCCCGCCCACCGGCAACCTTGGGGAAATCCAAATCACGTCACCGTCGATTGGATAGTACAATGTGAAGGAAGCCCATTCGGTGACATGTGTGAGTTGGGGCCACACTGGGATGTTCTTCAACGGTGTTTGTGCAGAATGCAACACAACCGTTGAGAACTACAGGTCGATGCACTTAATTCACGGAAACGACTTAGCAATTGCCATCCTTTAAATCTCCCATCTGTCTCTGTCCGTGATTGACAATCTCATCGGCGTGGGATCAGTGTGCGTGATACTTTTCCCTGAATCCCTTTCTCGTAGCGCTCGTCTTCCAGGACCTTGGCTCAGGGTGTCGGCGTTGTGGTGTTGTGTGTGGATCCCGTCTGGCGTCGAGTAGAGGAAAGGAGGAGCCAATCCATGCGAGTGTCTCTCTCTCTTCTCTGATGAGCTCTCGGACAGCTTGGATCCTGCTGCCTCTGCCACCATTCAGCCAGGCCACATCAAAGACAGGCTCCCTTCAAAGGAACCTTCCTCCAGTTGCAGTCCAGATTGGCACGAGCCATTTACCAGCACATCAAGCCAGGTGGTGATCAAATGTCTCAAATGTGCACAACCATTTGGTATTTGGATGGATGGATGGTGTTGTGAGGATTCTCTCGTAGTTGTAGTGACTTCTGTAAACAATATGGAGGACGGACCTGACGCGGGTTGAATCCAAAATACGCACGTAATCCATTTGAACGATGTGTATTCAGCCAGATGCAAACAGCAAACCCTGCCTTGTGGGTTGCCAGATACTAAGACCATGAAATGATTCACAGAGTCCCCTAGTCTTAGCATTGATGAGGGTTGGGGTAATGGTGATGGGAGTCTTAGCAACCATCACTGTGCGCGTGCGTGCGAGTGTGTGTGCGCGCAAGTGTGTGTGTGCGTGTTTGTGTGTGTGTGTGCATGTTTGTGTGTGTGCGCGCGCGCGAGTGTGCCTGTGTGTGCGTATTTCTTGTCGATCCATTTGCAAATGTGTTCACAATCCAAAGCAATAACCATCAAACCCATATGAAAGCCACCAGATGGCTGCTTGATTAAAGCAGCAGCCAATGATGACTAAGATTCACTGGTCCAGCACTGAGTTGTATGTACCACATCATATAAAATAGCTTTCACATGGAATCTCTTTGATACTAAATCGCAAAAATAGAAGAGCACATGCATAATCGCTTGTTCGGGTATCTCATTCCAACAAAACCCTTGCCAGAAGATCCCCAAGTGAAAATAATTCTATAAATAGCTCATGGAACAGCCAGGCTTGAGAGAGCAGAAACTTGGCAACCGGTGTCTCAAACAACACTCGGTTGCTAGGGATAATCAGGCGTGGCAATCAATACTGTTCTCAAGAGGAAGCGATCTGAGATAGTGAAAACCTGACTTTAGCCCGGAGGCACACATCCTCCGTGACCAATTATCGGCGAGAAGAGATTGACGGGTCACATTTGTCTTGGCTTGATGTGAGACCATGGCGGTGTAAAACTGCAGGCTGCATCATGGGTGATGGCTGGGAAAACACTACTGTAAGCTATAGGCCGTGCTCTGGTTCAATCTTTTTTCCCATAATAAGTGCATTTTAGTATCTTAAAGCTTCTTTTCATGCCCTGAATCGTTATGTGTTGGAGCTATTTATAGTGTCGTTTAAGTATGAAAAACAGAACTAAAACCTAGTCAACGACGGCTTGGTATAATAGGAGGGGAGGAAAGTATATGTGGTGGCTTGTGTGAGCTAGCTAGATTAGCGCTTTTTCTCCCAGTGCCTCACAGGCTGGTAGACATGGATCATGCTGGCAGGTGTGCTCAGAACACAGATTACATGCTAGCGCGGGGTGAGATTCTTAAGCGTGATTACGCCACAGAAAACGCTCAAGCTGTGAAGCTCTCCTGACAGAAAGCGCCTTGCCTTTCCTCCCCCGAAAGCCCAGCTTCTCTCCATCACTCGCTTCTTCTTTTTTTTCCCCTGCTTTAGCTTATCCCTTCTTTTCCTCGTCCGTGCGCCTTCATCCTGGACAACCTACTCAACGGTGCGGAAAAGAGGAAAGAGAATATGTTACACCCTTGTTTGAGAATGGAAACGGTAAACTAAAACTGTGCCCACTTTCCTGGTGAAGATGTAGTTATATGTCTAAGAACCCTCTGAAAAAACTAAGGGATGAATATGGGATATGGGACCTTTCATTAAAAAGGGTCGTTTTTAATACAAATGATTCCGTATTGCACCCTTTTGGTTATTTAAGTGTTGGCAAGCTGCAGACAGTTAGTCATCTGCCTTACAACTGTGGAGATTTACTGCGCTACACCCCCAAATGTAACGTTCATTTCCATTTTGATGAGTTCTTGATTCAGGGAAGCATTGCAATCCATAGGACTCCACCATCAGCTGTGAAATGAAGCCCAGCATGGGAAGGTCGGCAGGTTTTTCCCTTTCATCATCTCCACCATCTTAAGCCTAATTCTCACACAGCAATGTGGCCAATTTGAAGCCAGTTTTAGAACAAATTTCATGGAAGCACTTGAACGTGGACCTGTTTACTTCGCGTGTTCAAAAAACAAAGGGGATTCTATTAAAATTGCAAACCACAAAACAAGGTATTGAGTTTCAGTAACCATTAACGGTGCTTCCTTGTTGCTCATATTTTCGAAAAGACTTAGATTAGATAGAAAATAGATGAATATGTTTTACTCAGAAAAGAACCAATTAAGAGAATGCGTCTTCAAACAAGTGGATATTCCACGGAGGAGGTGTCATCATGTCTGTTCATGCGTGGGATGTGAATATGCAAGTTAGCGGGGGAGGCTTTTCGTCATTGCATTTAGCCATGTGCGTGGACATCCCATGTTCATGTGGGCCACGCATGTGTTTCGCGTTTCCCTGCGTGTGGTGCCTCAATCATCCTGCGTCTGCAACCCTGGTGGCCAACATACAAATACCAATTGTGGAGCCTTACTGAGAGCTGTATCTCTCTACCTCAGCCACACAGACATACGCAGAGACAAGGATACACACACACACACACACAATCCTTCCCCTCTACAACACACATACGCAAGTGTACACAAATACACTCACGCACAAACACGTCGGCTAAACCATGAACCCCCCCATCATTCGGAAAACATTTTCACAGCAGGACTGGTGCTTAAGGCCTAAATGCAGCTGTACTCGGTGTGTCATACGTCTAAGATGGACTCTCGCTCGATTGGAGACGTGCAGGTGGAAGCCCCGTGTCGTTCAGTACGTTGAACATCGTCCCTTCTGAGTGTGGCACGAATGAGTCTCAAGATCAGATGTTTCAACCTTAAGATAAAACCTTATGAAAAAGTAGCGAATCAAATCCAAATGTATTTGTACAAACAATGTCAAAGAGGGCTTCACAGAGAGGGCTACACAGAACTACACCTAAACCAACCTAAACCCTCCAGGAAATGAAAAGAAGTACGTAGAACCTCATTCTACTGCACTGCCTTTGTAAAACGCTGAAACCTTCACATTACCAACAAAACTATGTTTAGGCCTATGGCTTACAATATTCAACGAAAAAAGGGTCTTTGAAGTTTCCAAGTTCCTTAAGGATATGTCGATTGTCGTGGGGACTTGTTTTAATCAAAAGTTTAGAGGGTGACTTTGGTGCAAAGCTGACGGGTCACAGAAAATCAGGATAAACAAATCAAGGTTTAATCAAAATGTAATCAAAGAATAGAGTTGCGTCTGTACAAGTGAGTGGCAGGTCCTCCTCCCACACAAGCTCTTTTCAAGGAATGAATACCATCGGAGCCTTTGAAGATTGCCTTAGATTACCCGGCCCACCCTTTCGTACGAGGCACAGCACACCATGCATAAAATACTGTATATCTCCGGAAGTTTTCAGTCATTCTGTCATTTTTTGCTACTTTACTGGCTTTACGGTGACTGATAAATAGGGGTTAACCCGAACCCTCGCCATAACCTTGCTGTGTGCAAGCTCTGTCCCTTCCCGTGACATGTTCTGACGGGTAGCAAAGAAGTGATGGGACACCACTAGCTCTTGACTTTTCACTAACAAAGCCCCGTGGTACATTTCTGTAAAACGGTTCTCTCTCAATAAAAGATGCTCGGGCAGACAAATGTGTGAGGTCACGGAAATGTCATTTCCCCCTTCCTCACGACAAACAACGCTCAGAGGGACTGGAGAGCAGGCCTGCCGTTTGCGAAAGCAATTCCTTTCTTTTCGGAGGAGCGCATCTGTCTGGCCGGCATGGCTTCTTATTAGCGTCCTCGCTGCAGAATTTCGGAGGGGCGCGGCGCCACGCGCCGGTTGGCTGAGCGTAGAAACAGACGCTTCGGAGGGTCCACCAGGGCCTGGTGTAGCACCGTAAAGATACCATCTGATAACTCCTGCTGTCACGCCCTGGCCCATCTCCTTCTCCTACTCCCCCCATCAACCCCTCCCCCCAGGCCGCCATCCGCCCGCTCGGTGCATCCCTGACTCACTCCTGCCACTTCCCGCCACCTGGAGAACCGAGCGTAGTCCCCCGTGAGACGAGCGACAGCAGGCTTTCGGAGGTGGAAAGCGTGCAGGGGGGTGCGTTGGGTGTTTGTGTGTGTACGTGTTGTTCTCAGAGCCCCTCTGCTCCTCGGAGGACCCCGAGGCTGGGAGGCGCAGCTTGAGATCAGCTCGCGGGTGAAGCGTGCTAACAGAGGGACTGACACGGAGGCGAAGGGAGTGTCGGTGGAGAACCTGAGAAGCGGGGGCGAAAGGGGAGGATGAGACGGGGGGGGGGGGTCTTGCAATAGATATGAGGACTTCTCGACCGGTAATGAGGCGAGGACAGAACCAAAGGAGGTGTCGACAAAGGCGAGGGAGGTCGGCGGCGGCGGTGTGGCGGGGCCGTGGCGGGGGTGTAGCGTAGGCCCAGCAAAGGCCTCTGCGTGTTACCTGTCTTTAAGTACGTCAGAGACGGGGAGAGAAGCCGCAGGTGGTTGGAGGGGTGGGGGGGGGAGGGGGAGGGGGTCGGGAGCGGGGGAGGGAAGTCAAAGAACTCAAGAAAGAAGATCCCGCAACGCTGCGCGCATATCAAATCTCTGCAACGAGCACCGAAAAAACAAAAAAGCTGAATCTGAATACACCTCCGACTAATCAAATCCTCCATTAGCTGCAGTGGGAGAAGAACCCCTGCTGGCAGCTCGAGTACAAAGCACCATCTCGTGGTAGGAGAGACGGGAGTGAGTCATTGGCGGGGTGCAGGTGCGTTATCCTGAAGCGCATCTGGTGGAAGGCGCGTCGCTATGATGAGTACCTTTCTGATCCCTTGTGATAACACTCAACCTCCTCTGTGCAATCGTGCCAACTGTATCTACCGCTTGTAGGGGGAGGACGACTCTCCTTTTTGGGCGATTCAAAGAGATCTTTGTTTGATTTAATTTAACAAAAGAACACAAGAAGGGTTGGATGATATTTGGAATTGAAAGCCACGTCGGCAAAGATCCTGTCTTAACATCTGAAGTAGATAAGCTGCATGTACCCGCTTTTGATTCCTTTCTCCTACACAATGTAATAACCATCCCACATATCGACGCCCCGCCACAGGAACAGATGAACATCCCTGTGAAGATATACAGTACATCCCCCCCCCTATACTTTCTACAACACAGCTCATTTCCTCCTGTGTGTCCAAGAGTGTTTGTGCTCTATGAGTAACGACTGATAGCCTGTCCAATAAGAGCCTCTGTCTCGTCTCTATTCGATTACCCAAATAAACGGGAGGAAGTGACACAAAATAACCAATCTGCATGCTTTTCAACAGTAATATCATCGTTGTCATCTGTGTTTTTTCCTTTTTCCTTCATAGAACGAACATTGATATTTTCTACATCCTGCGGAGAGGGGCAGGGGTTGGGCGTGGTCTTTACCTCTTGAACTTGATGTCGCCACTATCCTTCTTTCTATCCTCTTCAGATAATTGGGTCTCTTCCATGGCTCGCTGGGCTGAATCGGAACCCATAACATTTGTCTGGAGGAGAGAGAGAGATCAGAGGCATCCCTCAGCACCAACAAAATAAGACGACGAGGATGTCAGCCAGGAAAATAAGGAAGTATTATGGAAATGTAATGGTGAAATTACACTAATGGACCGGGCTGTGAATCTTGCACAGGAATGGTGCAGTGTATATCTGTGAGCTTGTTCTCAGAGTAACAGTTGGAATGTGCTCTTCCTACAACAATATACATTCTCTTTCATCTGCAGTTGCACAAGTTCACCCAGTCTAACGGTCAATGAGCTTTTATGTTATGCAGAATGCCTAGCAGAGGAGTGGGGAAATGTTCTTGCATGTACAAGAACAAAGGTGGAGATTCTGAATGCACAGCCCAGGTTGGTTTTTGCCACAAGTATTGAACTAACTGTGAAGGTCACTTGGTTGGTCTCATTGTATAAGTGTGCGTCATATTATTTAGCTTTTGGGAGATTTACCTTGCGGTGAAAATGCAGTGTTTGTGACACACTGTCTAGGGAAATAATGTGCTACCCAGTTGTTGGTTCTCTATTTGTCAGTCCACCTCAGAACAACGTCATTTAAATATTTCCAATTAAAACACAAACACGCACACCCAAAGGCCCTATAGCTCGAGAATATCTTGGTTTTAACTTTTCACTAAACGGAGAAACAACATTTCCCAATAAACTCATTTCTCAACCTCACCTGCACGAACCAACAGACAAAGGCAATTCATTATTTAATGCATCAAATTAAAGAAAATTCACAATTGAATTTAATTTAATTTAATTAATTATTGACAGAGAAGAATATACACATTTTGTGGGAAAATCTCATCGATCCAATTGAGCCACAGTATGATCTACCAGTGTGCCAACAGAACAGTTATGGTAAATCAGTAAACAAGGTTGTTGATCAGACTAACTCTGCCAGTGGATTCCCAGAAGATAAAGACACAGGTGTTTAGTGTACTATTATGATGTTATGAAGTTGTTTCGAGTTCAACGTTGACATCGCCAGCATTTTAACTACAGGCAGGGGACCAGAAAAGGGTGCACTGGAACATTTTAAAGTCTTTCCTCACCACATGGTGCCCTGACAGATAGCACGACTCAGCGAGTATTCAGCTACAGGGTGGTGGTGACAGACTCCCTGGCAGGACGCCGTGCTAGAACAGAGCGGCTCTTCATCCCTAACTTCTCGAAAACGTCCTCATCTGTACTTACGAAAAAAGTTTGCGACAATCTTCAGCAGCCATCCTGCTGAAGATCTTATATCCTCCAAGGACTGCCAGCTAACGAGGAAAAGGGGAAGAGAGCACAATTGAGTTGAGATGGAGAGAGCTCAGAAAGTCAAAAGAAAGACAATGGAAAGCAGACTAAAAATAGACGATGGTTTCCAACTATAACAAAAAAAAGGCAGAGAGGGGAATGAGAAAAACAGACGAAAAGCGTCATTCAGTGGGATTGAACATGAAAACCTTTTTTTTTTTTTTACTGAGCATGCGCCGAAGAGAGAAGGTTTTCGTGTGGAGCAGCAAGACTGAGGATTCTCTCAAAGGATTCACTGTTGTGCTGTTTGGGGTTTTCATTGCAAAACAACTGCCCGCCCTTTAATGAAAATGATATTTCACACAATGGGGGCTTACAGTGTACACACACACACACACACAGTCACAGGCATGCAGTCATTCTTTCTCTCACATACACAGGCACACCCCCATTGTTTTCTAAGACACCCATTTTTGTGTTCTCCTTGAAGTATCCACCACAAGCCTTTTCACAGCCTGGCCCCGCCTCCTGGGACATCCTTGTCCCAGCCTGGCCCCGCCTCCTGGGACATCCTTGTCCCAGCCTGGCCCCGCCTCCTGGGACATCCTTGTCCCAGCCTGGCCCCGCCTCCTGGGACATCCTTTTCACAGCCTGGCCCCTCCTCCTGGGACATCCTTGTCCCAGCCTGGCCCCACCTCCTGGGACATCCTTGTCCCAGCCTCCTGGAACATCCTTGTCCCAGCCTGGCCCCTCCTCCTGAGACCTCCATGTGGCAGGCTGTGATTATGACCAGTCAAGGGCTTCCCATGTCAAGCAAGAGGCCTGATTGCCTCGAGAATGAGCGCAATATTCCGAACACTTAGTGTCACAATTCATTTGCAAAGAACAACACCAACACAAGAAATCATACACTTCAAACATATCATACGTTCAAGCTTGAAATGGGTGGCAACCACCATGTCATTAGCAATACATCAAAACAGTGTTGGTACGTAGAAGTTCAGCTTAGTTCAATGTTGTCTGTTCAGCTCTGTTCAGTGTTTCCCTGGACAGCTTAACCTCCTACCAAGTTTCACTTGAGTAAAAACTTGTACGGCTTAACCGTAATGAAGTGTAACTGCACAGCAGTTCCCATGTAACTACAATTGTTATCACTATGTTGCTATGGTAGTTAGCAGACACATGTCAAGTGCTGCCAAATGTGTGTTGTTCGACTGGTTAGTTTGTCAAAGGTTGTTCAACAGCAATCATCAGTAGTTGTATTATTCCTCGAAATAAGTTGTTTAAAGGAGTAAAAGGAGCTGGAATCAAGTTATGACTCGCTCTAACCTTGCTTTATATCTTTTCCTTTTACTTTGGAGAACATGTCTTATCTTGGAAAGCTAAGCATGAGACTGTAGGCCTAAAACCCATTTAATCTGTTGTTACGGTGATGGTTACTGTTATAGGTGGACAGCCGTGATATCAGACCGATATCAGAGCCCATGTGGATCATCATTCTATTTGGCATCAGGGACTATCAACGCTGAACAGAGCTCAACATGGATGTCTCCCTCTTGTTATACGATAACCCAAGCAAGTGTGGCAACGGCGGCGGCAGGTGATCTGGCGATCTTGGTTCCTCTGATTAACCACCCCGACGAGTCAGCAAGCATTCACTCAGGAGGTATCTATCCATCGCGAATATTGTGACAAGCCCTCCGAATCGGAGCCTCTCGATAATAGCTTTTTTTCTTTCTTTTTTTTCTTTTTTGGGGGGGTGGGAGACATCTTGGGATGGTTTCTTGAAAAGAAATAGCGACACAGAAGACAGACAGGCGCAGGGAAGCTCGTCAAAAGCTACAAACTAGTTTGAGGTGAGAATAATGAGGCTCCGTGTCGCTAGTTCAATGGCGATGCAACTCAAGCTACCCACAACGGCTTCCTTCCCGCAGCTGGTTGAGATAGAAAAATAAAAAACGTACGACAAAAAAAAGCGTACATGAAGACGGGGGCCTTTGAACGTGACACTTCCCCACTTCAACCTAATGTGCGAACAGAAAACCTTGCTGTGGAAGTTTGAGATTGCCAGAGAAAATGAGGCTAAGCGGGAGGTGTGACAACAAGCCCTGGCGCGCCCATCACGTTCGCTCGCTGGTGAAGATGGTTCCCCCATTCCACACTGCAGGTGTTCGTAATCACCTTGTTTGTCTGTCAGATTGATTCTGGAGCAGACCTGGAGAGTGATGGGAGGGAGGCGGTAGAGGTTGTGTGGGACTGAGTTTGGGTTCCATGTTCCCTTTTTCCCCATCAGACTATTGTTTATACGTTCGTCAAACATAGGACAGATTCTGTCAGAAGGATTCCTCGACAGCACTGTGTGACGAGCTTGTGACAAACGCGCAGTTATGCTGTACAGCACGGTGGTGTCGTTTTGTGCAAGAAACAGTGCCTGCATGTTCTTTCATGGTCTGTTCTTGGAGGGCTGATTCTGTGGTGGTTTCCCATCGGAACTAAAGGTTAATTTGGAGTTCAGCATAAACTCGTAGAGAACTCATTACCAATTAACCAAGGAGCACGGACTTAGAAATTCATTAAATTAAAGTTAAAGAGTTCATTGTTGTCACATGTAAAACCTTAGGCTCTTAAAGAGAAGTAGAACTCTTCAGCGAGGTTGAATAAAAAAGAATGAGCTTTGAGAGCGTAATCCTTCCATGAAAACTCTCTTGCCATTTAAGTGTAATATATTTTTTTTAATGTCTATTTATTTTATTTTTTTCTGAAATCTATCCATCCGGCCGTCAAATTACCAATCTTACCCAATTGTGTTTTGGGTTCCTTGTACCAAAGACAGAATTACGCTGTTCGAACCTCACAAATCACGGTAGACATTTCATTCAGTTGGGAAGTAGACGGTGGTTACTCTTCTTCTCTATATCTGGGACACAGTGTACTGTTTTCCTGGACCTGCTGGGGTTATTCAGTCTGTGGTGCACGTTGTTCCCTCCTCCAGCCACTCTTCCCCTCTCCATCACCCTCTCTCTCTCTCTTTCTCCACCCATCTGTTTAAATGCACCCTCTCTCTCTTTCTCCCACTCCACGTACCAGATATCTCTCCTTCTTACCAGCTCTCTCTCTCACCGCCTCTCTCTCTCTCCATATCCCTCTGTCGGCCTCTACTTCTGTCTCTCCGTATCTCTCTCTCTTCACCCGCCCCTCCTCCTCATCCTCCCTTTCGCCCCCGTTTCCTCTCGGTCTGGCGAGTCCCAGTGCTGACAGTTGGGAACCAGAGGGTCATTCATCCTTGCTGCCCCGCGTTGTTAACCTTGCTAAAACGCTGGCACATCACTCACCGAGCAGGCCCGACTCGTACCGTCTCGAGGAGGTGCAACAGATCCCCGGCTCCTGGCTGCTCGCGGCTCGTCATCTGTGCGTTTTGGGTTTTGTGAGGGGGGCGCGCTTGTTACTCTCCCTCCTCCATCTGTCTTTGCTGAACGCCTTCATGGTCATTTACATTTAGTCATTTAGCAGACGCTCTTATCCAGAGCGACTTACAGTAAGTACAGGGACATTCCCCCCGAGGCAAGTAGGGTGAAGTGCCTTGCCCAAGGACACAACGTCATGTGGTTGGCATAGCCGGGAATCAAACTAGCAACCTTCTGATTACTAGCCCGATTCCCTAACCACTCAGCCATCTGATTCCCTTTTGGTCATCAACCAATCTGCGGGTGAGGTCCAGCATGTTGCGGAGATGACACCACGGCATGAGCATTTCCATCCTATCCTTTACAAGAGGTGGGCCCTGAAGCCCAAACGGGGTTGCAACTTTGTCTGCAGACCAGGAGACATGCTACCGAAGCTTTTGGGCCGAAGTTGAAGCGTTTCAAAGAGACAATAGTTGGGTACAAACATTTCATGCACCCTGCGTACATGCCCAACCATCTTTATATACTGAACAAACGGATGTTTCCCGTCGGTCACCCTGTGATTCTTTTGAACGCAATAGTTGTAGGATGATCAGCAACATGTTCATTGCAAGTCAGCAGGAAACAGAAACAGTTAACAATCAAAGGAAAACCGAATGAAAAAAAAAGGCAGTGGTTTCCTATCTTTTGATAGGAGTTTGTTCTGTCGTGTCGAAATTGCGGAAATGACTAATTTTGTGAGAGTAATTTAGCAGTTGGCTTAACCCTTGTGTTATCTTCGGGTCATTCTGACCCATCAGTCATTGTGACCCACCATCGTATTGTGTGAACTTTACCGCATACAAAAACAAAGTGAAGCATTTTCTTTTAACCGTCGGGCTGTCTCAGACCCCCCACATTGCGAAGGTTAAAAGAATTTTTTTTTTATTTGTTTTTGTAAAATTGGGGAAACACAACGATGGTTCGTTATGAACATTTGGGTCATGTGACCCAAAGGCAGCACAAGGGTTAAGAGGTACAGCACCAAACTGGAATCAGTTCTTTAACTTTATGCTACTTCTTTTTCTGGAACCATTGGACCAATATCATGATGAAACAGCTCTATTGTCAGGTCAATAGTCATGAGACAATTGACCTGTTTAGATTCATAGATGAAGCCTTCGAGGACAAATGAAAAAGATCCCATTGCGAACGTGAATAGGAAACCTGACAAAGACCACTAATCTTTAAATCCATTTGATAAAAATGGATTTAAATCTTTATACTTTCTTCAAACATTTCTCAAACATCTTCCCTTGCACAAATAGCCCACACACAAAGTTCTTTAGGCTGTGTCAACAAGTCCTCAGCATCTGGCATCATTCCCAAGCTTTCTCAAATTAAATCAAATCCTGGGCTTTAAAAGAGCCCATTCAAAAGACGTTTGCGAGGCCTGTTGTAACCCCAAATCAAAACAAGGGAAAAACTCCCCAAGTCTGGGCAATACTCAGAAGTTTGTCCGGGAGAGTTCTTGCCCCACAGTAATGATGACGAAATGAAGAACCCTGCTTTTTTGCGGTGACGCCGACCTCAAGCTTCTCTCCCTGGGAGAGGATTGTGCGGACCCACCTCGAAACTGTCCGGGTGACAGTTACTCGCTCGACCACCAAAGTCTAATGAACCATTCAAAGCCCACCGTGTTTCCCAGAGGGGTACTGTGGTCACTACAGTTAATGCTGTAGTTGAGATGTGATTATCGCACTGCAGTTGAGATCTCACGATTGTTGCGCCATGCCTGGAAGCCGCGATGTGGTTTCTTTGCACTCTGTCTGGTAAATACAGATCTTTGACTCTGAAATACTATTAGAACAATGCCCTTCCAGTCCTTGATTTTCTGCTGCACTCTCGACATGCACTATTGGTATGTCGCTATGGATAAAAGTGTCTGCTACATGAATGAAATGCCCTGTAAAAGGTACCGCACGTCCATTTGCATGCCTGTGAGAAAAAGAGATTTAGACAGAAAGCAAAGGAATACTAGCCCTATCCTCTTTTTTTGTAGCTTCGGCTATTCCTGCAACTGAGATTTTTACTTGCGATGTCATTTCAGGTGGCATTTTCTAATGCCTCGCTCTCCCGTTAATGCTTTCTGTATTGCGTCATCTACAGGTTGCATTCAAAGCAGGTCCCAGCCCCCACTGCGCCTCTAAAATACCCAAGGGATGATTCAAAGTTGTTGGTGTGGTAACAAATCAATCTCACCCCTTCTTTAAGAAGGGTTACCTTACATTTGTGCCGTAAACATTAACTTGCTCTGTACAGTGACTGTAGGTACACATTTGTGACCAGGGAAATTCAAAAGTGTTTGCTTCATTCCCAGGAATTGAAATGATTGGATAAATGGATCTCTTTTCATTTTATTTATGCGTTTTTTTGTTTCCTTGTCTACTCTGTCAGTTTTATTTAGCCACTGGAAATCTCTGTCTGCTATTTCACTTGCAAAACAGACCACGGCCTCACTGATCATATGAGCTGATCTAGTTCAAACACGCGGGCCACTCCCAGCGAAAGACAGAGCGGATTCTTTCAGTTTCCATGGAAACTGTGCGGGCATCTCTATCAAACAAGATAGCAGTACAGAGAGAGAGAAGGAAAAAAAAGTGTTTGAAAGATATGAAAGAGTGGGTGCGAGTGTGTGTGTGTGTGTGTGTGTGTTGGGGGGGGGGTGTTGGTGAGAGGGCAGAGCTGTGGAGGGAGGGTGTGTGTGTGTGTGTGTGTGAGAGTGTTGTTTGAAGAAATCAAGTCGGCGCTCCTGTCTGAGAGCCTCTGAGATGAGTAATGCAGAGAAGTGGACATTTTCAAAAGTCGGGCGTCTGTAACAAATGCCGTAAATGTCATTTGCATTCTCTCTCACATGAAAAAAACACATCTAAATGAGTAACTCCTCACCTGTCTGCCTGTTCCGAGGGCCGCCACAATGTCTGTCTGGAAGCAAGGATAGCCACACACACACACACCTCTCTATCAGCAAGCCCACCGAAATTCACATACCCTAGCTGGAAGGAACGCAACACTATTTGAACATACTGCTGTTTATTTCAGAATTTCAGAAACAAGGTCAAAGAAAGTAGTATGAATTGAAGGAAGTTTTCAAAGAAGTGGTCCGTTCTTTTATTTATTTCGAAAACAGGGTGCACTCCTACTGTATTGTCGGAATCAAGTGTAGGTCCTGTCACCGCGACCTGAAGAAAAAGATGCAGTTTCGGGGCCCCGTACCACCTTCAGCATCATTCGCAACAGACGGCCGTCGCTGTCGTGATTGGCCGTCGCGCGGGACGTGTGGTTGCTGCAGGAGAGCTGGTTTGAGAACAGCATGGGTTGAGGCCGAGGGCAGCCGTGTTAGCGTCTCCAGGCGAGGCGGGGAAGGAGAGGGAAGACCTGCTGTTGTTTTCATGTTCCCAGGTTTCTACAACACGATTCGAAACACAAAAGTATTCGAGGCGAGGTTTTACAGCCTGCTTCGGAGGGCTGCCTTGTATCGATTCGACAGTGCGATAGTCGTAGTCCGACTTTGACTTGGTAGTAAGTCAAACAAATAGCGTATCCCAAGAGTTGGAAGAAAGTCGAAGTTGGTTTGGACCCAATTCTGGTTGCAGCTGATTAGCTTGTTTGAGGGTAAATATGAGCCAGATACAGAGAGACAGATGCATACAAAAGAGGCAAACATTTTCGCCCTGCTATACCCCTGTTGTCTTCATTAGTGGAAGCTGAATGATCCCCTGTTCAAATTAGGGGGGAGGGGGGGGGGGGGGTGCGGAGGAGCAAGGGGCGGCAAGCGGCTGGCGTTGCTACGACATGTTGTTTGGGTAATGGCTTCCTTTGTGGCTGTAATTAAGCAGTTTGTCCGGGGAATTAAAAGTCAGGGAAAGAACGGGCTGTGGTATTATCCTCTGACTGCTACGGAGAGGAAGAGGGGAGGAAGTGGAGATAATGGCGGGGCCGGCTCTTTCGATACTTTCCAAGGTTACAGCGGGGCGTAGGAGCCTTGGGGGGGGGGGGGGGGGGGGCATGGGACTGCTCCTGATCCTGTCAGCGTCAAGCCGAGTCAGGCCCGGGAAGAGGATTGTAGGCCGGCGTCCTCTGGTGACACAAGCACACACAAACGACGTGGGTGGTCTTCTCGGTTGGGATAATCGTAGTCATTTCCCCCCCCCCCCCCCTGTGTGAGAGACCCAGCGGTAACCCTATCTTCTGAACTGACCGCGATACACACACATAAAACACACACACACGACACGCAAGCACATTTAAACGGCTTTGTAATATTTCTTTCGGAAAGTCCCTCGTAAAATGATCCGCGGACGCTCGCGCAATGGCCCCCAGGCCCCCAGGCTCCAGATAGCGCCTCTCCCTCCTAGCTCTGCCCCTGGGCCCGGGTCAGCTGATGTTTAAGGTTATCTCCAGCCGCCACAGCTACCCATTGCTCCTGGGTCAGCAGTTATGGAGACTGCGGAGCGCCGTTTTTATTTATCTCCCGGGGCTCGTCATCCATGAAAAGTGCTGAAAACCTGGTCAGAAAATGGCGTGTCGGGGTCCAGGGGCCGCGGCGCACGAAGCCAGCGACCCATCCATCACCTTGAACCAATCGCTGGATCTTAATAACTACTGGCACTCCTCACACGGGGGAGGAGAGACTCTCCGCTGCCTCACGGAAGATGATGGATGGAAGATGCACGGTGGGGAGTGTGTGCGCGTGGTGGGGAGGGGGGGGGGGGAGCATGCGTGCTGAAGCTCATCCAAAGTTACTGCCTTAACCTTTCGCGAGTCGTCCCTTCGCAACTCTGATTGTTTGTTTTTTTTGCGCAACCATGAGTCAAACGCTTTAGAGTCTGGGACAGCGAAGCACGAAGTACACAGTTTACTCACACAGACACACACAGACACACACACGTGTACACACATAGAGCAGTATATACACAGATAAACGGCATGAGGGAGAGAGAGAGAGAGAGAGAGAGAGAGAGAAAAAGAGAGAGAGAGAGAGAGAGAGAGAGAGAGAGAGAGAGAGAGAGAGAGAGAGAGAGAGGTAATAACACATCTCTCCCCTACTAACCGGGGGAAGGCCTGTAAGCTGATAAGCCCCTTAAACCAAACAGGATCCTTTACAATGGACGATCATTTGCCTGCTTTTGTCTGATATTCTCCTACATTTTGTTTCCAGCGCCTGGATCACTTTAACCCCATACGGTGTGAGGTCTGTTTATTTGCAAGAGCTCACTGTGAGTGTGCGTGTGTTGCCCTACACATGTGTAGGGGAACACAGAATGCATACAGTCTGTATACTGTACACTGAGCGCCAGTAAAAGGATAGAGAAAGTGGAAATGGACAGGGGAGGGGAGGAAGGAAGAGAGATGGAGCAGGGCAAGTGGGGAAGTTACAAAAGTTGGCCTTCATTAAAACCAAATAGGTAACGAAGCATCCAATATATTAGCCCATGTCTCCCGCACCGGAAAATTGAATCCCTTGCACGGAGAGGACAGCACCGGCTAACTAATGAGAGGATGGTTAGCTGCTCCGCGGCGCCAAAGGCTTTAGGGTGTGGTGATGGAGGGCAGGAAGGAAGGTAAGGGAGCGAGAGCAAATCATTTTATCTCGATTCGCCGGCATGACCAAGCTAATAAATGCAACTAATATCTTACATAAACTCCTGGCTGAGCTGAGGGAGCGAGTGAGCGAGCGATGAAGGATTACATCATCACCGCCGTACGAATATGAGCGAGTTTCATAACTAAGCCTCATTTAGTTTGGATCAACGCAAATGCTCTAGAAAGGGGGGTTTCCGCAGCGTGGGTGAAATCCCACTGGAGCCACAAAGCCACCTGGGAAAATGAGTCATTTGCCACTGCTGAGATAAAGATCAAAGTGGCACTATAAAGGGATATTTATAGTTAAAGGGAGCAGGGAGGACTGTCTCTTACTTCCTGGATGGTCATCTGAGCCGGGTGATTGGCTGGAGGGCTTTTGAACCTGTGAGCACGTCTCCTCCTCTCCTGGCCCTCTCCAGGGACACAGTCACGCGGGGTGACAGTGACGGGTGCTGCGGTCAATGTCATACCAGTCTCTGTCATGTCACACCTGACGACCGAGCGGTTGCACTGGCAGCACATTGGCTTTGCGTCTGCCAGTCAGGGTTGCCAGGTTTGTCCTTACACCCTCAGCAGCAGCCGAAAATATCCCCCCCTCCCATTCACGATGAATGATGATGATGTGAATAATGGTCTGTCCCCGGTGAGTGTGTGACTACCAGCTCTCTAAACAAATGGCCTTTTTGTGCTAGCTCCGCCACACACTCTCTCTCTCTCTCTCTCTCTCTCTCACACACACACACACACACACACACACACAGACCCACTCATACTTTAGGACAGCAACCTTGAGGTCACAGCTACTAGCGATGAGAATGGACTCAGTCTAAATCTATACTGCCCCCTAAAGGTGACTTTGATACGGCAACATTGCACCCTGCCCTGTACTGAGGTGACAGAAAGATTAGATGTCATTAACCCCTACTTATCCTTTACTGGCCTGGCTGCAACCCCTCGTTATGGAAAACATTTGGATCTTACATGGTACGGCACGTGCAGAAGCCTAAATGGTAAATGTATGTCATTAATTCAGGGAATGTCAGGGAATCGGGCTAGTAATCCGAAGGTTGCCAGTTCGATTCCCGGTCAAGCCAACTGACGTTGTGTTCTTGGGCAAGGCACTTCACCCTACTTGCCTCGGGGGAATGTCCCTGTACTTACTGTAAGTCGCTCTGGATAAGAGCGTCTGCTAAATGACTAAATGTAAATGTAAATGTAAATTCTTTCCTTCAACAGAGTGGCGCTTTCATGAAAGATACTTACTGTGAGAACTAGAGCTAATGGTCAGGTATGTTTGCTTTTCATTGAGTCATCGTGTGGAGAGCGAGTGGCCAATCACAGTGGCTGTAATGTTGAGCCAACATTGCTTACAAAGCCCTCCATCAAGATCTCTTGAATGATCACGTGAATAATCTGTTACCAGGCAACCAGACGTAATTATTAGCATGTACTGTGTAGCGTGAGAGGTAGGCAGCCCGAGCCAACACTTGGCAACATCAGCTAAAGGCAAGCTAATTAACTCAGCAAAATCGCAGCAAGTTTGAAGGCTGGATCATTGATTCTTGTCGTCCTTACCACTGCTTCAAGACAATGAATATCATGTCGCTCCACTTTCTAGTGCACCTGGGCCTAGTTTGTGTGATGGAGGGATGTCAAGGGTGTGTCTCGAAACGTATACTACCATTCTGTTTCGTATGCCAGAAAAAGATTTTGCATGTCCCAATACATGGAAATGCAATGTGCCAAACATTGCACGATGTCCAACTGCATCCAATTGCATTTTGCAGTAAGTAAGGCAGCATGTTGCCTGGCTAAACTGACCCAGATCCTCTGCACAGTGGAAGACAGCCTACATCGACTGAGCTACATACATCTGTCTGGTTGTCCTGCGGACAGCTCCTCATTTCTTTTGTGTCTCCATGGTAAAAGATTTTCTACTAAACATTTGAATCGATCATATTGACATATTGCTCTATGAACTGTGACAGATGTATGAGCGACAGGGTCAAAGTTGAGAAGACAGTTTATTGACGAAGCAGTACGTTCCAATCGGATGCATGCATGCTGCATCCAACAGTAGCCTACGTACTCGTTATTGTAATGTAGGCCTACTAAAAGGGAAAAGTATGCGATTTAAAGTCGTCAAGAAAGACATTTGTATTCAGACAGAGCACCACCAGGATTTCCAACCCTGTTCAAAACATTGAACGTGACAAAATGAAATATGTCTAAAAGCACAGCATCCAAGACACAATGGAGTTTCAAAGCATCCCAAAGTACGGCTAATTTTCTTTACGTCCGTTAAGCCATTCAGTAAAACAACGGGGAGATGTTGTGTCACGCAAGCTGGAAGACAGCCAAGATCCATTACCAACATAGGCAAGCGAGGGAAGGCTAGGTAGTCTAGTCTATACAAATGCATATCAGGCACAGATGCATTATGAGGGCCCTGCTTGAGTCGTAATGTGAAAAGCTTTAATGGATAATTGATTAAGCTGTATATTAGAGCGCCACAAACACGCAAATCAAAGCAAAACAAAATGCAGGCTTTCACTCGCCTTGCAGAAAGAGTGGTCGGGGAGGGGCGGTTGGGTGCAGGATTTGATCTGTGCTTTGCCGAGTCGGTGAGCGAGCAGGCCTACGTGTGCAGGCGTATGCTAATTAAGTTGTGTTTTTCACCTCATTATGTTTTTAATTATTAATTTATTATTATAATGAAAAACGGACTTACATTCTGGACTTTTGGTAGGGGGGGTCGTTCGAACTAACCGAACCGCCCCTGCCTGGTGTGTACGAATGCAACCTTTGACTGGAACATTCCGTGAGGGAAGTTGAGGGTATACGAGGCGAACTAGCCATTGACTTTTGAAATGAATTGAAGTGTATTTCCTAGTGGGGTTTTTACAGTTTTTAAGTGCCTTCCATCGAATTCATCTCATGCCACCCTCTCCCTCCACACACTCCAAGAGTAGTCAAGTCGCCCTTATCCCACAGCCAGGGTCCAGCTCCTTCCTCACAGACTTTCCAGAGCAACATTAGGACCCTCTCTTCCTCCAAGTACATCTTAGCGATACAGAGAGGGAAATGGATAAAGCCAGCAGGCATTTGACATTTCTGTGACATTTCCTTTTGGACTCTCTCCATTCTTTTTGGACACACACCTAGCCTACTTGTAAACAGTACGATGGCTTTATACAAAAGCCAGGTTTCACAATGGAGACGAACGAGCATGTAACCTTTTACAGGGAATAGCCAGCACATACACCTCCGCTGGATCGCTGAGCCGTTGTTTTCCATTTCTCGTGCCGTGAAATTGCAATATTACACTGTAGCAAAGTTTGTGCCTTTGTCAAAATGTCCGGTATTATTCCGGTCAGGCCCCAGACACTATTAAGCTCTTTTTAATTAAAATCGAGGGATTTTGTGCTGTCGGCTGCACGCTGAAGATATTTGATTGTGTATCGTTTCATCATTGGTTATAGGGTGAATGATTGTGACTTGGTTTTTGGCTGCAGTTGAGAGTGCACAAAATACACACTGGCTTGTCACCCAGGATTGCCCATTTACACACACACACACGCATGCATACGCATGACCTCACTCCCTCACTCTTGCTTTTTCATTCACTCTCTCACACGCGCGCGCACACACACACTCATGCACACATCATTAATTAGTCGTCAACAGCCTTTGCCATCATGATTATGCCATCATTTCAAAGCCCTGGAAGTGTTGCAGTCTAAATGTAAATGAGGCTAGAACACAGCCATTGTCTTTGCTACAACCGAATCTCTGTCTTACACACTTCTAAAAGGTCACCGTAGTCTCTGCAGTAATATTATCCGAAAAATAGAAAGCATGCGTGTTCTAATATTGAAATGTCTCCGGTAATAAATTCAAGGAATTGACCTCACTAACGTGGCCCTATGTCAGGTTAGAACCATCTGACTAATAAACATTTCTGATTTGATATTTGCCTTCATGTTAAGATGTGGGAGGGCTCAAATGTACTAACCCTAACCCAAACATTTGCTATTTAATAGTGCGAAGTTAAAGTACGGATGAACACAACAACAATCTACAGAATAGATGGTTGTGGTATTCTTTTTATTGTTATTAGCAGTGGGAGCACCAGTTGTCCTGGGAGTACTGCGTTTCCACCCATTTCTAACAAATGGGGTGCGTTTGACGCCGTCTTTGGAGGTGGACACCCCTTTAGTACTCCTAACATCCACACATCTCCCTGTGGCAATAAGTGCACCATCATTTCCTGGTAAAACCCCTCCAACAGGGCGGCGTTCCGCTTCCCGCTCCCTCTGCTCACGGGGCGTGCCAAATTGTCCTTATTGGCCAACACGGATAGGAAGGCTGCGAGCTCGGGATTCTGCCCGATGCAATTTATTGCCCTCCTCTCAACAGTCTAATGGTCCATTGGCTGCAAACAGGGAGCAAAACAAGCCCTGCGGTAATGAGGACTGTCGGGCGGGCGGGCGGGGGGGGGGGGGGGTAGGGTTGCCATCCTAAGCCCAGGTGCTCTCACTCCCGGCCGCTCACGACCCCGCTACCACTTAAATTACCGAGCCTTGGCCCGCTGTCTGTGTGGGCCAATGTTTGTGCTTGTGCACAAAAAGCAACAAATACTGACTTTTCTAAACTCCCTCACACACAATATAGACACACAAATATAGTCATGCACACACACAGCAGCAGAACACACAAGCTCTACCCTGGGTAAATAAAGATTATCAATAATAAATTCACGAAAACGAAGTCAACAGACATTTTTGTGGAAGCTCAGAGCTTTTCTTTCGACCAACATTAGCCTTTCTGAGCTATGAGAGTGTTTTATTTGACACATTTTCCAGACATCAACACAGACATCATGTCCAACACTCTCAAGGCTCAGAGAAGATGACACATCAATGTCGGAAGACATTAACCAACTCAAAGTTCCAGTGAAGCCAGAATATTTGTCAGAATACCTCCCTGAGTACTTACTGTATGGGTGTGTGTGTGTGTCTTAGGTACAAAGAAAGTTACACAGGAAAACAAAAGCTGTCTCCTTGATTCCCATGACGACCCCACACCAACCTTTTGACCGCCAAGTATATGTACACCTGCAGCTGTTGGTTAGCAGCATGGAAAACAGAACAGACATACCAGTACACACAGCCCTTCCCTGTGGGATTTCTCCTCAGGAAGCAACAGTATATCGCTTCGGGGGTCGTCGATGTCAGAGGCACTGCTGAGGAGAGTGCACCTGTGTGTGTGTGTGGGGGGGGGTCTGAGCACCATGGCAACCGTGTAAGTGAGCTGTCACTGAGCCGTCAGTCAGGGGGCAGGGAGGGTAAAGATTGCCTCCGTCAAGGAGGCAGGAAGGCGTCATTATCTCTCCACTAACTGCTTCTCTGTTGTTCCACTGTTGTCGTTTCTTTGTGTTAATTCTGCTGTTGTAGTTCTGTCGCGGTGTTTTGTACCATTGTAGCTACGATGTGGAATGTCCACTGCTGCAGCTCTGTTTCTCTGGTGTTTTCTACAATTGTAGTTCAATTGCACTACTGTAGTTCTATTGTCGCACCATCCTTTGTGCTTTGAGCGTCAGAGAAGCAACTTTTAAAAGCAATGTATCATGACATTTCTAACTCTTGTCCTGCATATTTCTTTTTATAAACCTCATGGCCAGAAGTAAACCGACTGTGCTCTATAGTCACTCATCGGTGAGAGAGATTTGAGACGGAGTTTGACGCAAGCGGCTTCTGACAATCGCAGTGCCCTCTGAGTGTAATTTGAAACAACGAGCCACCAGTTTAAAGATACATGGACTGTTGCTGTAGCATATGGTCCATGCCTAACTATATCTTCACCCCTGCTAACGCATAGCCCTCTCTCTCTCTCTCTCTCTCTCTCTCTCTCTCTCTCTCTCTCTCTCTCTCTCTCTCTCTCTCTCTCTCTCTCTCTCTCTCTCTCTCTCTCTCTCTCTATCTATCTGTCCCTCTCTCTCTCTCCCCCCCCCTCTCCCTCCCCGTCCCCCTCTCTCTTCTCTCTCTCTACCTCTCTCTCTGTGAACTCTTCTGTTTCTGCTTCTTGCTTTTGAATCCACAGAGGGGAGACTGACACCTAGTGGCCATAACCAGCAGTTCCCCTCAGCCAGCTGAAGGCCCTACGAATATTCTTCTGTCACGCCCATGGATGGCCCCAGCTGCCCGAATGAATAATAATTAAAAGATGGCATGCATAAATGCATACATAAAAGATGGATAGATCCTGTGGTCCGATCATCTGGATGGCTTTTACAACGATGTGTGACGTTAGAATTGATTTGTGCTGCAGTCATTTCAAGATTTATTTATTTATTTTAATTTTTTGGTTATTTTTAGGTCCATCTTCTACAGCAGTAAAGTATCAAATCCCTCAGGTATCGCCAGTAGTGAGTTCTGTGAACAATCAAATATAGTAACGTTCGGCTTTCATAAATAAATCAGAAAAACAAACAATAAAAAATATGTATAATTTCAAGGGTACTGACTGGAATAATCTACAACAGCACTTTTCTCTCCATCCAATCTCCGAACGCGTCCACCTTTCCAACCATCTCTCAGCCGGAACCCATCCAAAACCTTTTTCTCTGACTTTCTTCCCCAATTATCTTAGAAAGAACCACTAGTTCATACCTCTCTACTTCTCCCTTGTTGTCATTCTGTGTCGGTCCATCTGTCTGTCTGTCTCGTTCTGTACATGAGACAGCACCCATATTTAACCTCTCTCTGTCACTCTCCCTCTCTCTCTCTCTCTCTCTCTGTGACTCTCCCTCTCTCTCTCTCTCTGTGACTCTCCCTCTCTCTCTCTCTGTCACTCTCCCTCTCTCTCTCTCTTTGTCACTCTCCCTCTCTCTCTCTCTCTCTCAGTCACACTCCCTCCCTCTGTCTGTCTCTTTCTCAGAACCCATCTCAGTCCATACCCCTCTCTCTCCATCAACATAAAACAGAATCCATACCTACCTCTCTCTGTGTCTCTGTTTGAGTCAGAGTCTACAGTCCACACCACTGCAGAACCCTATCTGACACGTTCCATTACACATACTGCTTGTTCCAATTAGGTCTACCGCCGTTTGCTGTCAGAACTAGCCCGGTGACACGCAACAGGAAGGTAACACGCACACACGCACACACCGTCAGGGGAGATGGTTGACATGGTCGATCTGGAGGGGGTGCATCGTGGGAAAGAGGCACAGATGGACAGCGGTGGTGAGGGTCAATCATGAGACAAGGCAAGCGGAAACGTCGGGGGGGGGGGGCGTAACAGCAACACGGAGGGGAAGCACTTGAGTGGCGCACATACAGTCCTGTTCCTGCCATCCTGCCCTGTGGCTCACCGTATGTGCTGCCTTCTTGATTTAAATGTCTCACAGACGCATTTAAATGCTGCACACAACAGGAAGTGCGCTGTGCGTTTGTTGCCAATTATTATATGTATACACATATGGAGCACATATGGGCATTATGAATGGAGTTCAGGGTTCAAGAAGACATCCTGTTATGTTATTAGAAACACTGTATGGAATTGCAGGATTGATATGTTTAAAGATGTTAAATGTTGTGTCCAAGCACTAAGCGGCGAATTGCAAGCCCCCTCCATTGACAGGGAGACCCGCCTAGTTCACGTCAAGTTCAGCGTGTACCTGCCCACCCCCTTCTAGATCCCTGGTCATCTAGGACCAAGCTAAGGATTATTTGATTTCACCCATGGCTAATGAACAGAACCAGAGAGGGGAACTCTGTGACCGTGTGTGTGGGTGTGTGCAGGTTTTGGGTGAAGACTAAGGTTGGAGTTAGGGTTAGGGGTTTGGGGTCAGGGAAAACAGTATTTTTAATGGGACTGAATTGAGAATCCCAACAAGATTAGCAATACAAATGTGTGTGGGTGTGTGTGTACAGAAGCTGGCAACGCAAGAGCTAATGCCACAAATAAAACAATGTCTTGCAAAGGCCTCACAAAGTTGTCCCAATCGATTTGTACGTTTCCACATCCTCGCCATGAAGTTTTAAAAAGTCCCAAAATGATTCAAGCATTTAAAAGGACCTGATCGTTCAGAAAAGAGATGTAGCCGTGTCATTTTGCTTTGCAAACCATTACATTCCCAAGGAGAAAGAACATAAAACAAATCAGCTATGATCACACAGAGAGCAGACTGCCGAGGCTGGCTCACTGGAATACAGAGGTGAGAAGGGGATGGAAAAATCAATAGCAGAGCCTGGAACCACCCACACGCGTGGAGGAAAATAGCTTTATAGAAACGCCAGCTCAGGTTGGATTCTTTTATCTTAATTTGGGAACAAGACGAAGATGACAAGGCCTATTTCTTTCGCGTCTAAAGCCTTTTACACACTTGGGAATGACATGTCGTCGGTTTGGTGGGTCTGCAGACTGTAGAGGAGCAGGGACACACAAGTGAACGTATGGTCATACAGTATAACAGTCCCCAAAGATGAGTGCAAGTGTCAGACAGCTGGAGGTGATACAGTCAGTCTTGGGTACAAAGCTAGTCCACCAGCCAGGAACTATTTCTTTTTTCACCAGGGTCTAGCGATACTCAAGCAGCCAACATATTTTGATATAGGTCATTCCGACTTCAACCGAATAATTCAAATGGAATTGCAGTTCTTTTTGAACGTATTGAAAGTATATATTTTTTATGTATCCTTAGAAGAAAAGACATAGCAGCGTAGAATTGGTCATGTTCAAATGATCGTTTTACATCATGACAGTCCAGCACGTAAATATAATGTTCCTGTAAATGTCATCTTGAGAAGGTTGGCTCATTTGCTAGTAGGATGACGTCAGACACTGTGTGTCTATTCTTTGTTCTATGTTCCTGCAGAAAACCATCCAGTAATGAATCCTGTGGATCGCCTTAAAGCATGGCTCTGCTTGTCAATAAAACATGGACAGCATCCTAATAGCCCAGCACTGATCGATGAATAATGCATCGGTGCAGCTTTCCACCCAAAGAAGCTTTAATTGCATTTTTCCTCCCCTCCCTTCCGGTTCTACTGTGAGTTAGCAAAAAAAATTACCTGTTCCAAAATCCTTTCGAAATGACTAGGGGGGGAAATCGATAGACTCCAGTACAGGGAGGTGTGTGTGTGTGTGTGTGCAGGTTGGTTACAGCCAGTCCACACACTCGTGCTTTTCATTCCCTTCCTGTCTTGTACCTGTCGGCTGCTGAATGAAGTAACAGAAACTTATATCTGACAAGACACTTTTGCCAGATTTTTCCCCCTTCATGCCCTCTCCCTCCCTATTTTTCTTTCTCTCTCTCTCTCTCTCTCTTCCTGGCTTTCCAGCACCACAAAGCAATCCCATGGCTGGCTTTCTGCTGACTAGCCACTTCCCCAAACGGTGGCAGAGAGGAATGGAAAGGGAAACGAGCAAAATAAGAAAGGAGAGAAAGTAGAATCAGTACCTTGAGACGTTTATGCCCCCTCTTCTCTGATTCCCCCTCTACATCCCTCGCTTCCATCCTCCCTTTCGCTGTAGATGCAGAAAGAGTGACTTTTATAGCCCGCGTAATTTGTGTGTCGAGAGCAGTATCCTTTTCTAAAAGAACAGAATGACTCCCAGTCAGAATACTTAAGGTATCATCTCCCCTCGCAAAGGGCACACTAACAGAGAGTGTCCCTGTTAATCTGGACCTTTTCACATAATTCCATGCTGGTATTGCAGCCTTATAGGTCTCCTGTGTGCCCATTCACTACTCATTGCCCAACTGAAGACCTGTGGATGAGGAAATTCAGTCTTAGGGAGGCCCAAAGGTTATTAAGGTAGATATTTAGAAATGGCAACAAAACACAGGACGGGGAAATACAGCAAGCAAAAATTATCCACCATTGATATTCTGTGTTCCATTCAGCATCAGATTGAGGTAAACGCCTCTCTACCTCGTCATAGCAACCCACCCCCACCCCCTACCCACCTTTCTGTTCTATTCAGACGATACGCTGAAAAGTATCTCAAATATTCTGAAATGCAGGTAAACATTTTGATTTGAAAAAACTAACAACAACCTTGAAATGGTCGTCGTAAGAAGCAGCACTTAGGTAATTTTGGCGCACAAAAGATAGAAGCTCGACCCGCAAATCGAAGTAATAACGTCAACGCTGAACACAACCGTGCTGAGAGGACCATTACGACTCAGTGAAAACCTCCAGTGCAATATCAGAGTCTACCATTCATCTCATATCAAAACAGTAATATACTCATCTACAATGACATAATCACAGAGAGCAGCAGTAGTTAAATAGCAAGGCTGAGCTGTGTATGCCTCAATGTGGATGAAGAGGGGAGTTTGACACTAAAACAGAACCAGAGAGTTACACCCAGTTACAGGGCCTGGATTTCTAGTAGTCTGGGGGTCAGTTGATTGGTACTGGGTGTCTTGGTTTGGGTCTACAGAGGCTGGATCTTGATCTCTAGAAGAAGACCTAAAGGATGTAGAAAACATGAAAAGGTGCAGCAGTTGGCGCCTGGAGCCAAACTATTGGGACCAGCCTGTATATCACTGGGGAACAGTAGGAGCGGAGCGGGGGGTCGGGTAGAAAGGAGGGGATGAGCCGTCGTTTCTGCACCCGATCAATCGCCACACTGTGAGCACAGAGGCCGTGGACCATGAGTCACCCTGGCGGTAAAGCAGGCTTCCTTCCCACAAGGCACAACCAGACGAGTGCGTCCCAGCAAGTCCCGGCAGAGACTGTATAGGACGCGCCGTGTACACAGTGGAGCGTTCGAATTCCATTGAATTGGATGGCGAAAAAGGGCGGTGGTGACTCGGAGTCATTAATCGGCTGGACGTGAACCAATCAGATGGCAGCGGTGTTGTGGAAAAAACATCACACTGTTGTAATTATGAAGATGGGTCATGATTATGGATTTATATGATTGAAAATGAACCTCTTAATCAACTTTTTTACTATTATATGCTATATTACTGAAAACCAGATGCAAAGCTGTTGACTGATTAGTATTGCCACTAATATGTAGAAGATATTAAGCCCAAATTGCAAATCTGGATAATTAGGGGCTGAGTGCGATAGAAGACTATGTGTATATGCTTCTTCCGTAGAAAGCTACAAGGCCCCGCTATCATGAGGCATATTTACGGCCCTATGCCCAGAAACCTAGTGCAGCTGGCCTTCAAGGCCAGAGCAGGCCTGAAAATGGGAGAGTTTTCTATGCAAAAAAGCACCTGTAATCGGAGTCCCCTATGACGAGGGACCAGCTGGGTAAGAATGCATGATGCATTCTGTGACCAACAAGTATTGTACCAATGGTACAACATCATAAAATAATTGGGAAAATACATAAGACAAATGTCCGGAGAATTCCAAATTCCAGTCTGATCCCAGGATCTTGCTCACGTTGGTTGGAATACTAATAATTCTAATAAACACTTTGCATTCAACTTTGCTGAGTTCCAGTGCGGTTTTTAAACTTTGGATATTGGTTGAAAACGTAGAATATTTTTCACGACAACGGCTACGTTTCTGAGGATGATGTCACTCCTCGCCTCCTCAACAAGGACGCAAAACTTTCTCCTCTTCTTGCCAACTCCTTTAGCAGGAGAAGGAGACTAGAGTAGGACATAAAGTAACAAAAAACCACTTCTCTCAAATGCTCAAGATCATACAATGAACTGACATTGGTTTACTCCGAGACCTGCTTCTAGAAGCACTATGGTTGATGAAGAGGACACAGCCAACAAGACAGCTTCAAGGTTGTTGATAAAGCCCTCCATTTCCCCTCAACGGTTTCTGTTGAGAAACATCTTAGCTTGCTTGCTCTTTGCGAAAGGATTCGCCTATGACACCAGAGTTGCACTATGGAGGTCCGACTGTGGAATGAAAAAGATCAAATCAAAAAGAGAATCCCTTTCCTTGACAAGAGAACACAGATGCCAGGGCGATCAACACAAGGGCAAGACACCGATCACCTTCCCGTGTCACGCTCCCTGAGCCTCTCGTCCTGTCGAGAACGCCCACGCACTGCTCCCGCACGTGTTCCTGTTGCCTTGGTGGCGGGGACTTCTGCCAAAACTTCGGCGGTGGTCTCATTAGCAACAACAAGTTCCACGATTAAATGGCGCGGATAACCGGGTCCCTGATGCGGAGAAACAGCCACCATCAAACTGCTCTGTGAGAGGGCCCCCTCTCTCCTGCTCTTCTGGGTGGATGGGTGGAAAGGGGGACTCCAGCCAGCCGGAATGGGCAACTCATCTGGTTTTAATTATCTGACAGAATGTTTAACGAACATAACCCCCGCCACTAACCATCCCCAACCAAGGGTGTGTGTGTGCGTGCACAGGGATGTTTGGGGAGTCTGAAACAGGTGGTCTAGCCCGCAGAGCACCGATAACCTGCAATTTTAAGAGTTATTTTTGTAGGGCAGATTTGGCCACCCAAGAAGCAAGACAGCAGGTTCAAAAAGGGCTGCCAAAACAGGAGACAGAGAGGCGAGAGAGGGAATGAGACAGAGAGAGAGAGAGAGAGAGAGAGAGAAAGAGAGAGTGAAAAGAGAAATGAAGGAGTGTAAAGGAGCAGGAAGTCTGAGCATGTCAATGTAGCGGAAAAAAGGTGAAAAAAATTAGGTGGACAAAAAAAAAGCGCACGCATACAGATGAACTCGAGGCACTTTCAAAGTTTGTAGAAAGACATAATGGATTTCTATTTCCTGTGCTACGTCTCCAAATGAAACAGGCTCGGCCTGTCATGCGAGTGACAGCAAATTACCCTGCATTAGCAGCTAACATTATCAACACTTACAGTGAACCATCTCGGTGGTGCTAATGCTTAATATTGAATAATCACTCGCTCTCCATTTCTTTTTCCATCCCTCTGTTTCCCATCTTGGCACTTCCCCCTTCTCCCCCACACCCCTCCCCACTACCCCACCCACCCCCACCCCCACTACCCCACCCACCCCCACCCCCACCCCCACCCCCACACACACACACAGTCTTTTGCGCTCTCCCTCGATCTCTCTCGCTCATTCTCGCCCAGACTTTCTCATTCGTTCTGAAGTGAGGAAAGACATGATTTAGCAACATTTTATTGACTAAATGGAAATCAACGCCATTATGAGAACAAATGAGAGGGTGGGAAAGGAACAGGTCCCCTCGGGCTGAGAGAACCTCAATTACAATAGTGCGTGTTTGGCACACACAAAAATAAAACCCGTCTGGTTGATTTTCACTGGCATTTTCACCAGTCTCACTGCTAATCAATTTGTCATATTCAGAAACATGTATGAGAAGCAATTTATTTCACACTTTAAAAGAATGACCCATTTCCAATCTTTTCCATGTTGACATTCAAGCAGCAGGAGGGAAGTTTTTGGTTTGTTTGTGCAAAGCCTCCTTCCTGCGGCTCACAGGCTCTCCCAACAAGGGTCAATTAATCATCAAATACTATTTGCATATTTACAGTAGGGCTAAGCTGATTAGCTTTAGTCCAGCAGGGAGTGATTCAACAGGGCTTATAGCATGACATCATTTGATGAGGATTTTAAGAGGGGATATGATAGGATGATGCTGATCCAGCCCAAATGGAACACAACCTGTGAAACAAGGTTTTGTAACCTCTATCGTATATCGTAATTCATTTTTCTCATCCTTTCTCTCTCCCCCCCCCCCGCCCTCTCTCTGTCCCTCTCCTTCTTCCATTCTCGGTCAATCCAGTTCTCTCCCTCCCTCTCTGTTTCCAGGTCCAGTCTTTGCAGATTCCAGTCCTGGCCCCTAGTTAAGGACAGGAGGAATTACGCAGGGATTAGGCCTTAGTCAGGTTTAATTCCACCTCCTGGAACGATATCCAGACACAATCCATCCAGAATATGGCTGACGAGCCACTGCCTTTCACACAGAGACATTGTCCACATCTGTATGTGTGCGCGGGTGAGTGTTTGGACAAGGACTGGCAAATAAATGGAAATGGAATTGTGACCTGACAAAATTCCTAACCTTTGCATTGCATCTACTGAGGGCACCCACTGTGTGAGTGGAGATAAGATCCACCTCAAGTCAGTACAACACCAAGTAGCCTCCAATCATCCATCCCACTACAGTTGGGTAGGTACACAAATATGAGTATGTAAGAGTGAGTGTGTGCGTTTGTTTTGGAAAGAGCTCGAGTTCAAGATGCGCGTGTATAAGAAAAGAGAAAGCTAGTGAGAGAGACACACAGAAAGAGACAGAGAGAGACACACACGGGGAGCAAATAAGGAGGACAGCATGCCACTCTCTCTGAATCTGGGAAGCAGCAGATGGAAGATAATAGCATTTACAGACTTTCCATTTAGGGGATTAAAATGCAGCCGAGCCAGCGACCCTTTCACTTTCAGACACGGGGCGGGAGCGCCACCGGCAACATATGCCTGCTGGGGACGTCGCCGCCAGCCAAGCTACCACACACGTCCTTGGGATGCCCGACCCTGGGCCCTGACTGGCAGGCCCAACACACACACACATAATCCTAGGCTCCAGGCACCCGCATCCACAAAGCTCTGTGTGTGTCTGACACAGGGAGGGAGAGAGAGAGAGAGAGAACAGAGTGAGAGTGAGAGTGAGAGAGAACAGAGTGATAGAGAGGAAGGGGTAAAAAAAGGACAACAGCCCTTTCGCCACATGGAGAGCACAGGCAGCCCCCAGAGGCTTGTGTGACGCAAATCAGTCAGCGTTCAGAACGCCACTTCCTCCTCCTCTGCCCGCCTCCCTCTGCCCCCTGAAGAGATTATGCCAGGCGGTTCTGGCTGGTTCCGTGGTGCCAGTCTCGCCGTGCCAGCTTCATCAGGGAGCACTGATGGAGAGCCATCCAGTTTGAACCATCACAAGGGCTTAAGCTTTATCAAGACGGGGGGGGGGAGAAAATCTCCAACTGGACCCTACCAAGCCCGACTGCAAATTGAGGACAACTTTTGCCAGATTGGTCAAGTGTTAAATCTACTGCTGTGCCCAGTGGGTCCAAGACTGGCAATGTTCTGTGTGTGTGCCTGTTCATCGAATCCCCATCAATGTCCTACTTGCTTGAATCGAGGCAAGGAATCAGAAAAAAAGCTGAATGTGTTCACATTCTCCTTTGAAAAACAACAGATGAAAAAAGGGACTCTACTGCAGAGAAAACAACAACAAAAAGTCAGATGATTGATGTAAAGGCACAACTAGGCTATACACAGTACTGACGATTCCAAAAACACTGGTGATTGGTCAAGGAGGCTCCACCATGTGCCCGGCCCATTCCAAACACCCATCTCCCGGACGAACACTCGGCGCTAGGCAACCACATAGCTGGGAGGGACGGCCAGCCAATTACATCCCCCCTCCTCCGTGAACATTAATCACCTCATTACAAAAGGCCCCTCTTTCCCTTAAAATAAGGAGCCCCATCCCGCTATCTCCTTTTAATCGCATTAACGCTTAATTAAGAGTTATGTCCGACCATCTTGGTTTTAATTATGTGAATGCCCGGTCCCATTTATTAAGCTGTGTGGTAGTTCAGGAAGAAGAGAGCAAGTTGGACTGTGTGCTGCCTTCTCCCCCAACGAAAGCCCCAGTAATGAATTAAGCAGGTCCCCGAAAACAAGGCACAGCTTAAATGAGATTAAGTCCCCTTTGGAAATGGAAGGTTGATAAAATGTATTGTCTGGGAGGAAGCGTTCGGTGGCTTTCAATTAGCGACAAAAACAACACGTCCTGCCAAAGGGGGCGCCGGTCGACGCGGAGGAGGTGGAAACGTTGGGTGTGATAACGAGGGGGGAGGGAGAGACAGACAGGAAGGAAGGAGCACTGACAGGAAATGAGACGGGGTGCAACAAGTAGGCCCCTATTCTCCTGGGGTGCAATCTGTCAGGAGTGGAAGGATAGGCCAATCAGATCACCTGTAGGTGCACCCCACCTCCTCCTACTGCATGCATTTGGCAGGAAGGACAGTTCTATGACTGTCATATCTGGTGCCTCAGGCAATGGTGGAGAATAGGGCTTGAATGTGACTGGGCATCTCAGAGTTGCGATTTCAAGTTGAAAGTGCCCATTTCGTACCACAATGGAAAGAGGAGTTAGAAGGTGAGGGAACAAGAGCGAAGGGCTCCTGTACAATGGATGGGAGGAGGGAGAGCGAAAGAGGTATGGACACACAACACGTCTGGGGGCGAAAGTGAGCGAGAAGCAATCTGAGGTGATTATTTTTCTTTCAAAAGCTACTCATCCGCCAGTTAATCAAATGAATACCTGTCCTATCCTGTCATGCGGGGGAAACATGTTTGCGTGTTTAATTCTCCTTTCATGTAATATTGACCGAGGCGGCTGCAAATATTTCCCCCGCTCTCTCGCGCTCTTCTCGCTCCTTTTCTCTGCACACTGATTAAATTCAATTTTATTCAAATCAGTTCCTGCCATGCTGTTGGCGGAGACGCGCGAGTGTGCCGCGGCGGATAATTAACGCGGAGAAAGTGTTTTCTTTTTTCCCTCCTTCGCCTTATTTTTAATTACCACTCCCGCCGAGAGAAAAACACACACAAACTGCAGGCTTCTGCTCAAGAGAGGATGTTACTGGTATGACTGATATCATGTATGCAGTGCACACATGACATCAGATGTTCATGTCAGGATTTTACATGCGTGAGCGTTCCCGGGGGACGTCCTGGACCATTTCAAATGGGGAGGCCGAGCTGGGGTCAGTTGCGTCAAACATTGTTGTCATAGTGTTCTTCACTGCATTGCAGGCATTCACAGGCAAAATATCTGACAGATTATTCACTCATTTAGTGGGGTGACATGGGAGTCCCCTGCCGCCACCGCCCCCCCCCCCTCCCCCCAGGCAACCACCGAGGGAGTGTTCCGCCTTTTGTTAAAGAATGTCAAATTGAATGTCAGTTGTCAAGCCGAGGCAATTTTGTATCTGGCAGTCGTCTACAAGTTGCATTTCTTACTGGGGTGAAGTTCCTTCTCTCAACATTTGATATAACTACACTGCAGACCTATTAATAGACTGAGGAGTGCATAGTGGCAGAGGGATGATGGTAAAGCAAGTACTGACTGACAAGTTACTATCACCAACTCAGTTGAGTTCCAGAACCACAGGGAAGAGTCAATGTATCAAACACCTGGTTCCGCAGTTTCCCCTCTGCGATTAACGAAGGACCTACCTGGTGCAGCTTTCTCTCCTTGCTGCCTTCCGTTTCCCTTCTTCCAATTCTTCTTCTATGGTGGTGTCTTTAAGTCCCACCTCCAGGGGCCCCCAGCTCTTAGTTTCCGCTAATCTCCAGCGTATAGGCAATTACGCGCCTCCTCACCTCCACTTGCATTCATTAGCAAGGAGTGGAGCGAAGACACTAGGGGGCCTGAACAGAAACTGATGATGGGAAAGTTCCCGTGTCACCAGCAACGCACTACTTCACACTCAAACGTCAAGTGAGGGAGTCGAGTGTTGATGAAGGCAGCCTCTCTCAACCCTGGTCTTCAGCTCACACTGCCCTGCATGTTTTCGATGCTTCCGTCTTTCCAACACACCTGATTCCAATGAACAGGTCGTTATCAGAGTTCAGAGACGCTGCAGATCGATGACTCATTCATTTGTGTCGGAGCAAGGAAACATCTGACATGCAGGACAGGGGGTCCTTGAGGACCAGGGGCCGGTTGCACAAAACACTAAGTTTTTTTCTTAACTATGACACTTGAGGGTACATTTCTCCTTAGCTAAGGGATTTCCTTAAGGGGGTTGCACAAAATCCCTTAAATGGTTTCCTTAGGTAAGGTGAAACATTATGGGATTTACTACATTGAATGTGATTTCGCAGCAGTAAAATAGATTTCATCCACAAATAACTGCTAACAAAACAACGAATGTTGGACGAAATTGCATCAAATATAAACTCAAGAAGTTTGATGAAGCCAAAACTCAAGAAAAAAAATATATATTAGTAGATAGTGCTAGCTCTATATGATAACTTGACTGACCAATTTCAGCAGGGACTCCAATAAAACTGGTGATATCAACTTTACTTGTAGGTCTTGTTGCTCCACAGTAAAGTGAGAGCTAGCTTACTTCTTAGGTAGTCTGGATAAAAATGAGATCAACAGCATTTACCGGCGTGAGTCTAGGCTAGCTAATTTATTTACAGCGGTAGCCGACGCATAAATAGTCATGTTTAGACTGCAGCACAGTAGCCTAAGAGTGCTATAGGTGTGGGATGGGTTAGTTCATCTCCATAAACTAAGCCATGTTGCGATAAAGAATAAGTCAGAGGTAGGCTACCTTAAGTTTTCTTCCTTTGTTTGCTAAGGTCTTTCGTGCAACACTTTAACAAACTATAAAGGAGAAAACCTTACATAGTTAAGGGAACATTTAAGGAAACCTTAAGGAGAAGACTTTTACGGGTGCTTGTGTAACCGATTATATTTTAAGGAAATTAACTCTGACTTTAAGGTAAATCTTAATTTAAGGTGTTTTTTTGCAACCGGCCCCTGGAAGGTTAGATCCTGCCTACACCGGCAGGTTAGAGGAGTTCTGTAGTAGGTTTAATGTGGCAGACACGACTCCCTCACCATGTCTTGTGTGACAGATGTTTGGTTAACTGATAGTTTGAGCAGTAGCTATGTAGGCCTTGATGTTGGGGTATTGCTATTGAAGGTGATAACAGAGCTAGATACATTTGTGACAGACGTTAACAATGGACTCAACTTTTCTCACCAAATGACCAGTAGGCTAAGCAATTGGTTCATTGACATCATCTGTGTAGCCTACAGATCTGAATGTTTGTTTTTCCTGAAGTTGTTTCAACAGCCATTGAGCTATTTCTAGAAATGTGTTTGGTAGCCTACCTCTCGAAATTCTTAATCTTTTGAAACGTAATTAAAACTACTATGCATAGATAACCCTAGCCTGCATGAACCGGAGGTTTTACCAGGAGCTATACCCTCCCCTAATGGAGGGTTTGAACGCCTATAATGTGTTTTCTCTGCAAAGCGAACAGAGAATTCATTTCCCTGGTCCGACAAGGATCTTTATCGGCAGGGCAAACGAAGAATTTACACGAAAGAAAGTGGAAAAAACACACCACAGGAGCGGACTCCTCCACAGGCTAAAGGCTAATTGTGTCTGAAATGAGATTTTAAGTTGCTGAATTAGCTGAGGGAGTACAGCTCAGAACAAGATGCCAGCGAGGGAGATGGAATGGTAACCGGAGGAGAAATAAGATCGGGTCAAACGTTGCCAGAAGAAGCTTGCGGTCTAACACGAGAATGAGACTGACAGTTACATTAAGTTAATGCTATCTACAGGATGTCTCTGTATCGATACAACACTCACATCAAATTCTTACTCTCCGCTGATTATTACTAGTGCAGTGCCCGTGGTAGGCCTCAGGGTTGCCAGGTCTGTGACAAAAAGCAGCCCAATGGCCAATCCAAACCAGCCCAATGGCCAATACAACCAGCCCAAAAACCAGCCCAATATCAGAACTCAAAATATGCGCCTGCCAAACCATATACACGGCTTTAAAGTCCAACAGCATTGCTATCAGTGCCAAATGTATTGTAATATCTACAAAGTAACACAATGTTTAGTATGCCAGCATTAAAAACAGTTTAAGAGGTTTTCTCAGGAGACTGAGAGCATTAGGCACGTGTGCACACGCACAGTGCGTGTATGGGCGTGTCCCATGTCCATGTGTGTACGTGCTGATCTGGAGTTAGTTTGGTAGAATTTGGTTATAAATACATTTCATTTAAAATATGGATTTTTATTTAAAGATGTTAATGTAATTTGCATGCAAAATAGGTCTACCCGAACCAGCGGACAAAAAATTCTACCCGCGGCAACACTTCGAAAGTAGCCCAATTCCGCGGGAAAACCGCAGACCTGGCAACACTGGTAGGCCTGCATATTTCAGACTGGTTCTTCTTCTTCGTGGTCCCCAACCTCTGGTCCGAGTTTTCAAAGAACACAAGTGCAGTAGACGCTAGGCGGCAAACCCATTTATGTAATTATGTCGCATATGTATCTATATATGTATTGGTCGCAAACAGTCAACACTGCACGTCCTTGGGTCCTGAGCCATACTCCTGCCACATTTCAACTTCTACAGTGCCCAGTTCTTCAGATAATTGTGCCACATAGCCTACGCACAGAGAGACAAAGAGCCAGACACACAGATATTCCTGGAATTAGATTCAGTCAACCTCTTTTGGCTTCTTACTGTAAGTCGCTCTGGATAAGAGCGTCTGTTAGAATGACTCAATGTAAATGTCTTAATGTAATACGTGTTTAATACTCAGAATTGTATGATACAAGTTCCTCGGGAGGAAAGCTCTATGTTGGAAACACGTTAAAACGCACCAATTGTTGTGTTGCATTGCATTTTTGTTTCAAGACTTTCCAAATAAACTAACACATTTACCAAAAATGCACATTCATTTCCTCAAAACATAATTGTAACAGGGAAAGGTGAGAAAAAAAGTGAGAGAACAAGCATGTGTGAGAGCCAAAACAAGGAGGGAGTGTTGGGTTGTAATACGAGTCAGTAGCATGTCCCCCATAAATGCAGGCCATCTTAGAAAGGGAGCAAAAGAAATAGGAGGCATGTGGTATATGCAGAGAAAGTCTGCAGTCGCTGCAAGACTAATGGGCCGATTAAGGGCTCTGAGGGAGCAGTCATTTGTTTGTCTTCCGTGACTGGATAAGGATGCACTTCATTAATTAGGTCCACACTTACCAACAATGTTTTTCATCTCAACTTGGTGCCCTCAGTCTTCTGCTGCTCTCCCTCTCCTATGACTAAGCCATTTAATTCCTAATTCTAAACGCAAAGTGTGGCCCATTAAAGCAGAGCATATCTCTTTTGAATATAAATGACACTCAAGTCCTCTCATCTCCAACAGATTGATAGAAGAGAGTTTACAACTCGCGGCTCACCCAAAGTAAAAGGGCACGGATGGACTAACATCGGTTTGCTCTCGTCCTATATATTCTCGGTCCGAGTACAGGTTGGGGCCGTACTAACATTGCTGATTTGTCCTTTCCAGTCCCAATTACTGGTTGCTTTTACCCCTGGAAGGGTTCAAACTTATAAAGAAATAAAAACTTTAGTTCCTGTTTGAGTAATTGCAGAGCTGGCGAGTTGCCAGCACCGTTGCGCCAGTGAAAGAGCCACTTTGGAATGTTAATGGCAGCTCTGGGGAGGGCGTTGCAGCCTAGCCATCCACAGCACCAGCTTGTGTGCGTGTTCACGACATGACACCGAGACCCACCATGCCCAGAGGATGACACACACACAACACACACACACACACACAACACACACACGTCTTGCTCTCTTGTCCCCCTCCACCCCACCCCACCCCAACTTTGGTCCTGTCTACCCACTGTGCCAGCTGTAATTAGAGAGACTCGTTCACTTCAAACAACTAGACCCCCCCCCCGGCTCCCCCAAGCCAGAGGAATGGACGGCCCTGCTGGTGAGACCTTGGCCCCCAGTACATTTTCAGCAGCGTTTCATCATTAGACTTCAAAAACAGCGCCGCGTGTGCGAGGCTAGACGAGGCCGAGTATGAGGGATGAAAACAAGCCTTGTAGCTAAAGTGCTGCTACGCTCTGGCGAAATGTCACAGAATACTGGGCCATGAAACCAACACACACACACACGTCCCCTTTCTTCCCCCCCATCACCACTTATTACCCACAGCCTACCTTCACAGGGGGGTGCGTAATCATAGCTGGCTGAAAGATGGGGGGGCGGGGGGACGACGACCTGCATTCATTTGGAGCCAGCGGTGACTCCCATCAGCACAGCTGAATCCAATTGTGATGAGATACTTGGAGCACAGTGCAGAGGGCCCTCGCAAGATCAAACATCCCGTTTCTAAAAATACACCTTTTTGCATATGTCCATACAGGGTGGTGGAGGTATTTACATACGGAGATACCTCATGTGGTGGACACGCCAGCCTTTCCCCACACACACACACAGCTACACCATGTGACTTGCAAGTAATTGAAACACAAACTATTTCTTGCAGTGCTCTGTCTAGTCTCACATCCCGGCCAATGACGCACTAAGATGAGCGACATCACTCAGCATTGACTTGAGGGTGGGTGGAGGGAGCACTCTCGATTCACTGTCTAGCATGGCTGACAAAGCCGTGATGCCTTCAAGTAGCTATCGGACACTACAGCCCAAACAACTGCAACATTTGTGACGTTGACATGGTCCTCCTCTCTGAAAAACATGTATGCCTGCTCCCTATCATTGGGGTGGAAACATTTCCAGTTGTTCAGCAAATAGTTCTTGGGGAAACATTCTTGTTAAGCATTGACTTTGTTTCCCATTGATCTTCAGTCCCTCAAGAAGGCTCCATCAGACTCCAGAAGATTCTTCCAGCTCAGTCTCCTTGACACCCCCTGTGTCAGTCAAGAAGCACACCAGATCTATGCATTTCTGAAGTACAAATGAAGCCTTAGTGAGGGACTAAAGGTTGTTGAGAGTATGAACAAAAATAACATCTCTCTCCTCCTCGCTCTCCTTTTCAAGTGCGGCTCGCAACAGCGTGGCGCTCGAGAGTCGACGGCGGCCGCTCGGCACCTCTTCTCTCCGGCTACACGGACAAAGGCTCCTGTCTGGGTGTCGTGGCGGGCGTCCCATCGACGCGGCACGACAAGGGGGAGTGGTAATAGTGGTAGTTATACCTCCGCTGAGCGCAATCGCTCCATTGGAGCAAAGTCACGTCCTGGCAGGCTGGTGGGGAGAGCAAGGCAGGCTGGGCGATGACGGAGCGATGACGGAAGGAAGGGAGACAGAAAATATGGCAGGAAATCCTGGAAGCCGGCCACCACTTGCAACCCAGTATTTATTTCTATGAAATAGACCCTTTCGTGGTGGATTTGAACATTGGAACGTGGACTTGTCGACGTACTGTCGCGATGACAAAAAAAATTGACATGGCTAGTATGACAGACATTTGATTTGCATACAGATGAAATGTAATTATGTACAATGCAGCACAATGAGTTCTACACTTTCTCAGTAGTCCTAAATCCCTGTAGCACTTTGTAAGATCGCGACACACCATTTTGAAAACATTTTAAGTTGATTTGTATGCTTACCAGAGTAGAAATTCAATCTCTAAAACTTGCAAAAATAATTGTCAATTTTATAATGAAACGTATTTCTTACTCAGTGAAGTCGTTTCATATATTAACAAAATAAGTTTAGAAAGAATGCAGTGATAAAAACAGCAAATTGAATAGTATATAACATCAAAATGTATTTTTTTTTTTTTAGGAAGAATGCTACAAAATAACCCAGAAAAGTCTGGTTTTGGAAAACAAGAGCTGAAAATGACCAGTTTGGTGTACGTCATTGATACAAGGTCACATTCCAGAACTACTGCAAGACATCTTCACAAAATCCAATGTTTCTGCAGACAAGATTAACAGGCATTCAACATATGCTTTTCCTTTGTACAAATATTATATCAATATGTGACATTAGACATTTAAATACCCATACACCATTATCGGTTCTCATCTCCTCCCAAATGAAATACCACACACTGAAACTGGACACAAATATATGCCAACAACTACATTTTCGTATTCCATCAGTTTGCGACCCATGTTTGCCTTGCTTCAAAAATAGATTTGTTGCTGGTAAAGTTATTGAACAACTGAACAGGCTTCGGAACTAGGACTTCACATGCCACCGTGGCCATGGGGTTAGAATTAGACTACTTCCTATAAAACCTATGCAAAGTGTTTCATTATTAATGATGCAGAGAGGTATGGTGTTGGTGGTTGTTCAAGTCTCTAAAGTTTACACAGTCTGGCACAATGGAGGAGCCACACAGGAGTGGGGAACAGTCTTCTCTTCTCACTAGGTGCTGCTGCTGCTGTTTCAGAGCAGGCTAAGCGACAAGGACGGGAAAAAGAACAAGAAAAGAGGACATGCAACAGCAATAAAAGTGTGTTTTTCCCCCCCCCTCCACTAACCTTCCTTTTAATTCCTCGAAGCACTAAGCACCAGACTGTGTAACGGACGCACTGTATCAACTGGCGCTGTGTTCGTTAGCACGGCAGCCGTTAGCATATCCGCTGTTAGCTTGGCCTCCATGAGCGTAGCCTCGGATGCCATGGCCAATGTTGGCATAGCCCATGCTCAACATCTGGTCTCTTTTAATACACTGGCCCTTGGCCCTCGTCCGGACGGGCTAAAGGTGGATCCTGAGAGGGGAAGTGGGAGTTGAGCAGCGTCTCCATGTACGACACGTAGCCGCTGCTTGGCGTGTAGCCGCTGGTTAGCGGCAGGGTCTGGGAGAAGGCCACCAGGACGGGGTCCTGGGTCAAGGTGGCGTCAAGGAGAGAGGGGTCATAGCTGGGCGCACGGGCGGACTCGGGTACGGTGGAGGAGTCGCCCCGGGGGGTAAGACAGGTAGTCAGCTGAGAGACTGGGACGGGGGAGTTAATACTGTGGTGTACTAGTACTGGCTGGGCCAATGGGAGGCCTGCGGCTGGGGGGCAGGGAAGGTGCTCCGTTGTGTCCATTGGGGTCTGAGGGGGTGCTGAGGGGGGTTCAGAGGGCAGGCAAAGCTTCTTGGCAGCTTGTGCTTCATCTTCGGATTCGTTGACTGGCATGGCCTGGAGCAAAGGAAAGAAAAACAGGGGGTGAAGACCCGTCGTAATCCCCTCTCATCCCTCAGACACAAGCCCAGGTTCCTCTTCCACTTTACTTGCCTACATGACCCATTTCTGACGTTCGGGGGAGGGTCCAGTGCTCTGGTGTAAATCTACACCCATACCCTTTGTGAAACTTTCCGAAAATGTCTTCTCTTCACTTGTTCCCTTTGCCACCATGTCTCCAACCTTCCCCATCTCTCCCTCCCTCCCTCTCTCCCTCCCTCCCTCCCTCCCTCCCTGGGTGTGTGGTGCTGGGGGTGTCCTACCAGACGCGCCCGGACCCTCTTGGGCAGTTCCTGGTCCAGAGAGTGAATCTCGCTGTGCTTCATTAACATCTGGGTGTGGTCCTGGAACTCGACCTGGAAGCAGGGGATGAGATCTTGTGAAAAAGTGGTGAAAACCAGGAAAAAAAGTGGACAGCGATAAAAATGGAAAATAAATTCAGGGAAAATTAAGGTCGAGTATGTTTGTATTCCAGTATGCAAACCAATCTACATCAGTGATTAAGTGGGTGCAGCACAGTGGCAGTGAGATAATAGGACACTAGCCTCATTAGCATAGGGGGGGAAATAAATATTGCGGTGGTGGGTGATGGTAAAAGCAAAAAATAAAATAAAAAAAAGTGTTCACAAAATGTACAGAAATACAGAGACAAGGTCAAGCTTGTGACCCCTGACACAAGAGAGCAGCTGGAGGCTTGTTTTGCTTTTACGAAAGCCCAGTTCCGCAACGCTAATGGCTCAGCGCCGGCACAAACCGACAGCTCCCAGACGATAAGACAGGGGAGGTTGAAGGAGGGAGGGACGAGGGGGAGAGTGGGGTGGTGGGTAAAAATGTTAACACTTTCGAAATATAAAGTTGTTGTTTTTTTTGGTTGTTGTTTTTTTCCATTCAAGTGTTGCTATTATATTCGAAAATGGGTGTCTGGAAAGAGCGAAGCACAATAGGGGGGGGACGAAATGGGTGTATACCAGAAGAATGCACACAGACACAAACCATTCAACGCAGACACAAACCATTCAACGCAAACAATCACCAAAGCGCACAGCGACTTAATAAACACCAACAGCCAAACGGGAACTGTTTTGAACGATCTGTTGTGTGAAGAAAGTGTGTGTGTGTGTGTTTGTACTGGCTGAGCGTGAGATGACTGCTGATGCGTTTTGAGATTTACAAGCTGTGTGCGTGTGCGTTAGAAAGAGAGACAGAGACACAGAGAGACGGAGAGAGAGATAACACAAAACGCCTGGTCTCTGTATGGGAATAGTGGGCCAGTTCTGAGGAATACCCAGCCTGCCTCAGCGCTTCACACTTCATAAGCACTCTGCCCCCGACGGAGCAGAAATCCCACCACCATAGAGATGGGTGGTTCCAGGGGGCTAACCCTCTATCCTCTCCAAACTTTTTCGTCGCCGTGCCGACATCGACGAGGTTGCCCCGTCGTTTCTGCGTGTGGCTAACTATCTCGCTGGGAGTTTGAAGTTGGGCTACGGCACTGGAACGTCGTTAGTGCGTGTGTGTTCCGACCTCTGTGGGCTGTATGGACATACTGATGTCATTGTGAAACGACATCGAACATCTGAATATTTTAAACTCCTGAATTTGTCCTTTTTGTCGAAAATTCCGCACACGGGTCGTTGTCGTGATGAAGACGATAAAAAAATCAAATTCAGTTGGAGAATGGAGTGAGTTTGGTTGCGTGTGTAAGGGAAGGTGAGTTGAACACGTCTGTGTGCCCGCTCTCCCCTTACCTGGTAGTGTTTGTGGACGTGCTCCCTGACGAAGGAGGCGTTGAGCACCTGGCCGTCGGCGGTGTGGACCACGGTGACCTCCCCCTCCTCTGGGGGACCGTTCTGGAGACAGTCGTGACTCTGGGGGCCGGGAGGGGGGCACAGAGAAGCGATGGGTAGGGGAGGGGGGCACAGGGAAGCAGAGGAGAGATGGGTAGGGGAGGGGGGCACAGAGAAGCAGGGGAGAGACGGGTAGGGGAGGGGGGCACAGAGAAGCGATGGGTAGGGGAGGGGGGCACAGGGAAGCAGAGGAGAGATGGGTAGGGGAGGGGGGCACAGAGAAGCAGGGGAGAGACGGGTAGGGGAGGGGGGCACAGAGAAGCAGGGGAGAGATGGGTAGGGGAGGGGGGCACAGAGAAGCAGGGGAGAGATGGGTAGGGGAGGGGGGCACAGAGAAGCAGGGGAGAGATGGGTAGGGGAGGGGGGCACAGGGAAGCAGGGGAGAGATGGGTAGGGGAGGAAGAAGAAGAGGCAAAAGGGAGGAGGGACAACAACAAGAGGGTCATTTAGCCGGAGCATCTCCACTGCGATATAATAAAGAGATCTGAGCGGGAACAAGCAGTCACTGAACACCGGACGAGTTAAACGACGCCGGCCAATCGAGCGTCTGGCCGGCGGGGGTGGACAGGAGAGAGGACTGACCACTACGTTCTCGGGGAAGAAGTTGTCGCAGTACGAGCCATCGTCGAAGTTGATCTCGTAGCAGGTGGTCGTTGCCGTGCCGATGATGGTGCAGGGGTAGTAGCAGCGGTCCTTGTAGCGACCTACCACTTTGTCACCGATCCCCAGTTCCTTCTGCCGCATCTTGAATATGTGATATAAATGATGGATATAAATGATGCCATATATATCATACACACATATATACACACACACACACAATTACATATGGGACAAATATATACACAGGTGTAAGAAAAAGCCCAACATAGACCACTACTCTGAGCCCTGTGCAGACGTCTCAAAATGTCTAACAGTGTCAGATTGTTAGATCTGACCACGGATGGCTTAAGGTCCACTGCACGGACCACACACAGAATACACTCTAGGATGACTTGGTACAGTGCATGTTCCTGAACGTAGCTGCAAATGTGTCGAGGCAGTTTTGTGCTGTGGCCCCTCCCCCCCCACCCAGCGCGTTTCTGTGAAGCCTTACCCTCGGATAGGTCATCCTGTGCTTGTGGCAGGTGACGGACACCACGTAGGGCCAATCGGCCGGCCTCATGAGCACGCCGGCGATGTGGGCGCAGGTGACGTGGAAGGAGGTGGAGCAGTTCTCGTAGGAGCACTGGATGCAGGCGCCGCGTGGCTGCTGCTTGCTGAACTTGTGGCAGTACACGCATCTCTGGAGAAGGACGGGAGATGGGGGTGAGTCCAAACTGGCCCTGCGTGCGGCCACTACAGCCGAAACGAGTGCGCCACTTCATGCATTTTCTCAGGAGGAGTTTCTGAGGACATTCAAAGTTTCATTTTTTTCTTTGCTTCAAAATAACTTGTTAGAAAAGGGGCCATCTTTTAGTTGAATTCTTTGTTCTTCAGGTGAGGATGTCTTGTAGTTATTAGAAGCCAGCGAGAACATTCCAGAGAAGTTCAGAGAAAGGTTTAAGGAGGAAGCAGAAGAGGTTTGAAGAACAGATTTGCGTTCAACTTTGGCCACTTTAATGATTAATGTTATTGTGTGTGTGTGTGTGGGGGGGGGGGGGGGGGGGGCACACGGACAAGTGTTGCGATGGGTGTTCCAAAAGCTGTAATTCTATCCAGTTTCTTAAAAATATATTTTTTAAGAAACTATTTATTTTTCTTTTAAACAAGCTGCTCTATGGTTCATTCGGTTTTTCAAAAGAACACAATTTCTCTCCCCCGCCCCTGAACATCCCTTTCTCCTCATCTTTTTTGTTCTCGTGCTGTCTGCACTGCTCGCTCTCTCTCTCTCTCTTTCTCTCTCTGAGTCCGCTTTCCTCGCTCACTCGTTTCAAGCCTCTTCTCCAACCCAAACACTGTCCATTGTGTCGAACCCCCCCCGCACACTTCCACCCATCCCATTCTTCCCCCTCCACACACACCTCCTCTTCTCTTTCTCTCTCTCTCTCTCTCTCCCCCCACCCTCAACAGATCTCGCTCTGCGCTTCCGTCACGGCCCAGTGGAGATCGATGGCAAAAAATTCTTTATTAAAATGTCAATACTTCATTTTGGCTCTCTAGTTGGGCCGAGCGGCGAAAATGTACAACAGCTCTCAATAGGGCCGTTGGCGGGGAGATATTTCTCCCGCCTGTCTGCGCTCTGATTGACCGCTCCTCCGGGCGGAGCTTACCCCCTCCCCCCCCGCCTTCCTCCCCCTCATTCCCCCGCCCCTCCTTCCCCCCCCCCCGCCCCCCCCTCCTTCCCCCCCCCCCCCCCCCGCCCCCCCCCCCCCCGCCCCCCCCCCCCCCGCCCCCCCTTGTGGGGGTCCACCGGACACAGTGGCGGAGAGGAGGGCGGCGATTTATGGACATTGGCAATATCCTGTTCCTTGGTTTGTTTGGTCATATAGGCCGGCCCTTCTTTCTCCGATTGGTCATCGGGAAATGGGGGGTGAGGGGGTTTGGAGGTTTACGATGGCGGCGGCGGGGTCAAATCTGACCAATGAGCAGTAAGGCGAACGACCGACTCCTTGCTAGTCTAGGAGTCAGGTGGCTGAGCGGTGAGGGAATCGGGCTAGTAATCCGAAGGTTGCCAGTTCGATTCCCGGCACTTCACCCTGCTTGCCTCGGGGGAATGTCCCTGTATTCACTGTAAGTCGCTCTGGATAAGAGCGTCTGCTAAATGACTAAATGTAAATGTAGTCTATCCTTGCAGGTCTAGTTTGTGTCGATGCACTAGCGAACGTCGGATGTAACCTGACGTGACGGATAAAACTATGAAAATGGGAAAGTACCATTTCAGCTTGGCAGTGGTGGCAATTCGCCTGAACTCCTGTCTATCTACAGGAGTTCAGGCTTTCTGAGACAAAAAGAGACAGAGCGCCAGCGTCAGTCGTCAGTGTCTACTTCTGCCGACACCCGTTTGCCAAACGTTTGATCAGCCAGATCGTTAGCGAGCTGTTTTGCCTGCTCCTCCTTATCGGAGCGGGCTACAGAGGCAGAGCGAGAGAGACAGAGAGAGAGGCAGAGTGAGAGAGAGGCAGAAAGAGCGACAGACCGAGAGAGACCGAGGCAGAGAGAGAGAGAGTGAGAGAGAGTGACAGAGGGAAACCAGCTTTGACGGCTAGCGGCAACAAATGACATAGTAGTCAGAGAGGTAAAAGGTATTTGTAGATCTGTGACAATAAGCTGGCCGGGCTGACTGGAGGCAGGCCTCGGATCTGCCCCCCCTCATCCCTGGGAGGGATGAGGGGGGGCAAGGAGGAATGGGGGGGTGCCTCCCTGCCCTGAAGGATCAATGGGGTTCATTTAGCGCGGCGAGAAATGACACCTGATTATTCTGCCGTTCCGTTCGGACCATCCATTACTACCCCCTCTCCCTCCTCACGGCGCAAATACACCATCCATCCATCCAGAGGGGAGTGGAGGGAGGGAGGGAGAGTGACAGAAAGAATGAGAGATGGAGAGAAGGGGGTGGGTTTATACGACATGTACAGTACGAACGAGAGAAAGGAGGGGAGGAGGTGAAAGAGTGAGACGGGCGAGAGAGGAGACAGACGGAGACGGAGAGAGAGAGCAAGAGAGACGGGGGGGTGAAAGACTGTGAAAGAGGGGGGGGGGGAGAGAGAGAGACGGAGGTAAAGAGAGAGCCAGAGAGGGAGAGACAGATGGAGGGAAAGAGAGAGAGAGAGGGAGAACAACACAGGGAGAGACAGGTAGAGGGTAAGAGAGAGAAGGAGGTACAGACAGACGGAGAGACAGACAGGAGGGAGGGAGGGACTCACCAGGCTCTTCCTGGTGTCTGGGATGGAACTGACGTCCACCGGCTCCTTGGCGATGGGGTCCAGGAAGCGGGCCTCGGCCACGGCGATGGCACAGATCACGTGCACCCACCTGTGGACGCGACGGGAGACCCCTGTAACAGCACGCCTGCTCATACGGACACTGTCGCCTGAGGACTGACACGCACCACAGAGCTATGGCCCTGGAACCGTGCGACGGATAGAGCTATGGCCCTGGAACCGTGCGACGGATAGAGCTATGGCCCTGCAACCGTGCGACGGATAGAGCTATGGCCCTGGAACCGTGCGACGGATAGAGCTATGGCCCTGGAACCGTGCGACGGATAGAGCTATGGCCCTGGAACCGTGCGACGGATAGAGCTATGGCCCTGGAACCGTGCGACGGATAGAGCTATGGCCCTGGAACCGTGCGACGGATAGAGCTATGGCCCTGCAACCGTGCGACGGATAGAGCTATGGCCCTGGAACCGTGCGACGGATAGAGCTATGGCCCTGGAACCGTGCGACGGATAGAGCTATGGCCCTGGAACCGTGCGACGGATAGAGCTATGGCCCTGGAACCGTGCGACGGATAGAGCTATGGCCCTGGAACCGTGCGACGGATAGAGCTATGGCCCTGGAACCGTGCGACGGATAGAGCTATGGCCCTGGAACCGTGCGACGGATAGAGCTATGGCCCTGGAACCGTGCGACGGATAGAGCTATGGCCCTGGAACCGTGCGACGGATAGAGCTATGGCCCTGGAACCGTGCGACGGATAGAGCTATGGCCCTGGAACCGTGTGACGGATAGAGCTATGGGGGAGCGGGTGTGCATTTTGAACGGAAACAGAACTGTTTAACGAGTTAGCGACGGCTAGCTGGTTCTCCCTGTGGCGAAAAACTTAGACGGCCATGTTTTCAATCACAGTGGGCGGCCTCGTCTTATTCTACGAAAACGACGGATTTAAAGGGACACAAAGAGGGGAGGAGGCAGTGTTGGAGAATTCAGCCTTTGAGGAACCAGGGAAAGATATTCAAAACGTTGCTCGGAGGAAAGCAATCGTGTTTTCGGACACTGACCTGCTGTCTGTCGTCATCTTCAGAGCTCCTCCCCTTAGACTGCAAAGACAGCATTCCTATGATAAACACACACGGGTTAGGGTCCTACCTTGAGGTTTTGGTTAACCCCCCCCCCCTTCTTGAAGTCGAGTTTGAGGGAGTTGAGCGTGTCGGTGCGGGGTCAAGTACTCACCGCGGTCCGAGCGCCTGCTAAGCACCTGGAGCACTTCCAGCTCTGGTCTACCGACTCGGACTTAACACCATAACAGCCTGGCGAGGGAGAGAGGGAGAGAGTGAGGAGAGGGAGGGAGGGTGAGCGAGCGAGCAAATGAGAGAGAGAGGGTGGTTAAAAAGTGGACGAGAGGGAGAACGCGAAAGAGAGAGGCAGAGAAAGAGGGGCCTAGTTGTTGTCCAAATATTTTGAAATGATTTAACAATCCGACTTCCAAGCTTCTTGCACAGTTGGGTCCATTACACCAGTATTGTAGAATATGGATTAAAACACTTCAAAAACATTCCGATAAGACTACTTTAATCCTGACACTAATTTTATAGGAAAAGAAGTTTGCCACGCTAAGAGTATTTGTAGCCTTTGTATTGGGCCAAATAAAAGCTTGACATGGTGTACACGGGCGCTTGGAACACTTCTCTTTTGACAGGATTACTTTCTGCTTCGTGTGCTCTTAACAACACCCTTCGCTCCCTCTTCCAGTCTGACCAACGCTATCCTGGAAGGATAATGAACCGGCCGTCCTGGGTTCCCACACTTGGCTTTAGTGCTAATAAGAACCCAAGAGGCTGTAGTGTGTGTGTGTGTGTAAGTGTGTGTGAGTCTCACAAGCATGAGTGTGTTTGTGAGTGTGCCTCCCGTGTGTGTGTATGTGTGTGTGTGTGTGTGTGTTTGTGTGCGCGTCTGTATATACAGTTAGGTCCAGATTCCAAACACAAATACCCTACTTGAAATGAACTCTAGACCTTTTATCTGCTCCTTGTCAATGAAATAACCAACTCCCATGAGGGAATAACATACACCTGGCCATGGAACAGCTGAGCAGCCAATTGTCCAGTTACCTTTGGTCCCTTAAAAAGGGGGGGGGCCACATATAAAATGTGTTGTAATTCCTACACCGTTCACCTGATTTGGATGTAAATACCCTGAAATTAAAGCTGAAAGTCTGCACTTAAAGCACGTCTTGATTGTTTAATTTCAAATCCATTGTGGTGGTATACAGAGCCCAAATGATGAAAATGGTGTCAATGTCCAAATATTTATGGACCTAACTGTACGTCAACCCCCATGCCTGGACTGCTCCCAGGCATCTTCCGATCGTTGTGTACGAGCACACACGCACGCACACACACACGTGCACGTCTTCTCTACCTCCTCGTTGACACTGTGGTTTTCTTCCGAGCTCCGAGCGGAGCCCAGAGCTGTCTCGGGCTTTTCACTTGAACTTGTTCATTAGCATGAGCGCGCCACTAACAATGTTCGCATTGTGATCTCAAACCACCAAACTGTAGTTACTGCTGCTCAAAATAGAGGTTTGGACGTCATCCGACACAGCTTGAGAACGGGTGGGGTGGGGGGGGGAGAGGAATAAAACAAACAAGGATACACACTCGCACACATCCTCAGACAGACACACGCACACACACACACCCTCACCCACACACTGTTAACAAGCTGTTTCTCTTTGCAAGCGACCCTGCTGACAGACTCCCTGGTCCCTTCTAAAAAATATTTTTTTTTTTTTTTTTACACAAAAATATAACTATACAACACCAACCATCTCCCCAGGAAAAAATAACAAGTGGGTAAGTAGGAGGAAAGTTTCTAGGCTGCTGCCATCAGAGAGCCTGGTTGTCTGTGCAGTAGGCCCAGGCCTTGACTGAACCCAGCAGCAGGAGGGCTCCCGGGGGCCTGAACACGGTCCGGAACATTCCGCAGGTTGGTGGAGCCTCCTGTCTATCTACTCAGTAGTCCTTAGGGGAAGATCCAAGCCGTGTGTGTGTGTGTGTGGTACATGTCCTTATATGACCTTGTTCGGTTGTGTGTGTGTGTGTGTGTGTGAGAAAGGGGGTGGTGGGAGGTATGTATTCTGTTTCAGTGTGCACGCATGCAATTACAAGGCCTTACAAGATAATGACTTCTTGAACTGATCTAATATGGTCTTGGGAATTGGAGGGGAGGCTACTGAATAAATTTCATTTTCATATGAAAGAAAATATGAAGATAAAAAATCTATTTGACACCAGTAGATGACTGAAAATATGAATTCCTTTAAACCGGCCCAGCACAATAACAGACAGCTACTGATAAGTATTCAAAATTTCCTTGTCTTCCTTCCAAACGATTGTTGCCACAGTCCCCATGAATATTCCATTTGCCTCGTCTAGTGTGTCGAGTTCACCTGAACACACACACACACACACACACACACACCCCGGGTGCTGGAGCGAGCGTGGAGGTGGGTACGTTGCAACCCTCCTTCGATTAGAGACCGGACCCCTAGGTGCGAAAGCTAACAGCTAATTGGCTACGCGGCTTAGCCTTAGGCGTGTCTGAAGAGACCACGTGACCCCCCCCCCCCCCCCTCTCGGTACTGGAGGGGGGGGGGGGGATCGCAATCCTCCTCCAAGGGAGTTCGGGTTGAGCAGCAGCAAATTAGCTAGAACGATTTGATTGGAATACGGTTCCTTGTGGGAGAATGGGGGGGATCGGGAGGGGCGGGGGGGGGGGGGGGGGTAGGTGTCGTGGGAAATGCGATGAATGTGGAGCGAGGATCCGCAACAGTGGGAATCCACAGGTCGTTACCTTGGTGAATTACTACGGGGGAGTGGGGGGGGGGGGATTTTTGGTAAACAAGGAGGGAGTCAGTCAGTAAGTCAGCTTGCTAGTAAAACGGACAAACGTGGACATTTGTGGCTGGTGGATACAGGACCTGCTGATAGTCCTGTCTGGCATGGCGTGTGAATATGTCCGTCTCCCTCTCCTATCCATTTTCCCATCTTGCTCTCTGACCGTTTCCGGCAGGTTCCCTGGCTCTGCGGGTACTCACTGGCATGGACCTGCAGGTCGCAGCAGCAGCAGGTCAGGAGGGGGCTGGTTCCGTCCTCCCCGACCAGGGAGGGGGAGGGCAGGGGCTCCGTGTTGTCGGGCCCGGCGCTGAAGCACATCTCGGGGACCAGGGGGCGCGTGCGGCTGCCGCGGAGTGTCTGGTAGGGGGGCTCGCTCCCCTGGGGGGGCTCCTTCTGGAACTGAGGGGAGCAAGGCAATGGTGTCAATGGTGGCAATTTTGGATTAAAAGTGACTGACGGCAATGTGTGCCGTCTGGTTCTACTGTCTAACTTTTATCAGTACATTTATAGATTTTTATTGGGTGGAAGGTATTTGTTCGCTAACGTCAAACTAATCATCGCTAATCACCACAAGTCGTTTCCCTGAGTAAATACGCTGGAGGCTGACTGCAGTGTGGCCTCGGCCGGCCCTGACCTGCGTGTAGGGGCAGAACAGGGTGCAGATGGCACAGTGGGGTTCCAGGGTCGCCACGGCACCGTTGAAGGCCTTCTCCGCCTGGAAGTTGGGCTGCCGGTTCTGCCACAGGTGTCCGGCCTTCTTCACGTCGCCATCCAGTGGCCAGGGGGAGAACACCTCTGGGGGGGGGGGGGGGGGGGGAGAGACACACAAGGGTACGGTATCAGCTTCTGTATCACGGCGAGCGTCGACACCCCCTCCCCCCTCCCCCACTACTCCCTCCCCTCCCCGCCCCTCCCTCAACCTGAAGGACAAACGCTGGCTGTGTTCCCAGGGTGCCTTCTCAAAGTGACTTTGAGAACAGGTAATTGGGAGTCGTGATCCCTGGATCGATACGTGTCAGTCAGGAAATAAAGGAGAGAGGGAGCACGGCCGGGTGGGTGGGGAGGGACAAGAGGTGGGGATCTTAAAGTCAAGAATACATAATTCCCCCTGGGGGGCAGCTTTCTGTCAAGGAGACGCGTCGCTCTGTCTGCTGCGAAGACCCCAGTTCGAACCAGAAGTTAAAGTCTCTATATATACACACACACACAGGAAAACTGCTTTTTGCACCTTTCTTTAATGGCGCTGGGAACAATTTCTACGGTACCACGCGCGCTAAAAGCTACGCTAATCCATTAGCGCTCGCTAACGTCGTCAGTTCATCGTCTCTGGACTAAAGCTACCGGGGGAGGAATGTTAAAAGTTGGACGTGGACAAAGGGCAGCGGCAGAGACGACTGACCCTCCCTCTCCCTCCCGCCTACCTTCGCTGCTGGAGGGGTCCTGCTTGACGATGGAGGGGGGCGAGCGCAGGGGCGGCTTCATCAGGGGGTGCCTCCTGCTCTTCTTCACCTCCACCGTGGTCTTCATCTTGGAGTACGACTGAGGAGGACAGTGAGGGGGACCTCGGTGAGCGCGACCAGACACTCGGGAGAGAGGCACCGGGGGATTCGAGATACTGTGCGCCTCTGAACTGTACAGCCTGACAGGGCTCGTTTAAATCTCTCTAAATCTCTTAAAAATCTTGATCAACATACTGACGGAGCACCGTGAGTCCAACATCCACCCCAGCCTACCTGACTCTTTCCTTCCGGCTTGTTCTCTGTGGCGCCGTGGACGTCCGGACCCGAGCTGGCGGAAAACTGCTCAAAGGCGGCCTGGAAGTTCGCCACGGGGTCGTTCATAGCCGCCGCCTTCTTCTTTTTCTTCTTCTTGCCGTTCTCCGTCCAGCTCTCGGGGTCAGTCGACGGCGTGCGCTCTACGGTCGGCAGGGGGGACGGAAGACGTTTAATCTCTTTTTGTTACGGATGAGAAACCCCAAAAAGCCGCGTCACATGTTGTTATCGATTATGCTATTGCTACCCCCGACGTCCGAGCACCCGTAAACTCGATTCTTGTAAATGTGCAAGTTTGCCAGGGACGTGCTCAGACGATTATTTCTTTGCTCTCCCTCGGAAGCAGGATTTTTATGTGACAGAATATTTCCTCGCTAGGGAAAGCGCGTGGGAGGCCCGTGAGAGGAGGTGTCAAACATATCCTGTACTTTTTCCATTCGCGTCTGGTTCTCACCAGGGAGAACAGGTGACTGGGCCCCTCCAGGCAGGGGGAAACACGCCACTTCGCTAACGAAAGGACGAGAGGAAGAATGTTCCAGAAGGGATCGTTTGACAGGGAAAGATTGGTTACCTGGGAGTAATGTTACGTCCTTGGATAACCTGGCTCAAGATTTCCCCCTCCGATTTTCGGGCTGTTCTTTTCCCACAACTGACTAGTTAAACCCATCGTGCCACATACTGTACTAGCACCTCCTCATCGCCTGCCCTCCACCTTTACTATGCCCACCACTCCTCCTCCTCCATGATGCTCTCTGCACTGCTCATCCCCTCCCTCCCTCCAGGGATCTATTCTCCTCACCCTGCTCGGCCAGCGCGGCGGCGGCGGCCTCCTGCTCCTCCCTCTCCATGGCCTCCAGGGTGAGCAGGGCCTCGCGGTCCAGCCGCTCCTGCCGCTGCTGCCGCCGCTGCTCCTCCCTCTCCTCCACCTGCCGCTGGTAGTCGGCCAGGTCCAGCTCCACGCCCGCCTCCTCCAGGGCCTTCACCTCCTCCGGGCGCAGGCGCCGCAGCTGCTTCCTCCTCTGCTGGGCCCTGGGGGGGGGGGGGGGGGGGATACACAAAGCATTGGTATTATTTCTCAACGGCATTTGTCCGGTGACCAATAGAAATCACCCCCTTCACCACGCCTCCACGTCAAAATCATGCCAAAACCCCAATGTGAGACAGAAACAGAATAGCAATAGTGGAAAGTGAGACCGTAATCATATAAAATGAAATCCGATGTCATCCTGACAACGTCAACCGCGGTGCATGAGATGATGTTTCTGGGAGAGCCAGAACTCTCCGGGCGCTGTTCGGGGTCAAGGCAGACAGGTGCATGACCTCAAAGTGTAAGTTGTTAGAACAGGAAACGCCTTGTCGCCTAGGCGACTTGGAGCCAGGCAGATGATTGGCATGGATGTAACCCAAGGTTACGGGTCAGGCGGCCTTGATTTTGGAAGCGCCCAGCAAAGTGCGAGGGGTCACACACACACACACACTCCAGTAGGGCTGCAACAAACTATTATTTCGATATTCGACTAATCCAACGATTATTAGACCGATACTGTATCTTTAGTCTCTTTCCCGAAATTCAGCCTTTGTGCAGAATTACAGCCACTACGAGCAGTCCAAGAATGAGCTTTCCTCAGGACGTGCCATTTCTGTGTTTATAGCTTTAAATGCTATGAGGAGGAGAGAGGCGGGGATAACTGCCATGCTTCGGTCGTTTGCAAGCCATGATGTATCTCGAGGAAAAAACTATATCACGCTAGCACGGTCGTAGCTCATTTTCTCATTGGTGGGGCAAATTCTCTGAGCGGGCAAAGCAGAGAAAGGGGGAGGTAACCTTTCCTCTTATGATGACATAAGAGGAACATTGTCAAATCGGAGCGTTAGAGATTTCATTTTCTCAAAGGTGGAGAAGAATACCCAGGGCTTGACTCATATTAATGTTAAATAACATCCTAAAGTGAAATGTTCATGTCAAGTGACCTTTAAAGCATTGTTTCAATCATTTTTTTGCTTTAAATCTAAATAAAAAACAACAAATAAGTCAGTTGCACTAGACAAAAAAAATGTTGGAATCTAAACAAATCTCTTAAATTAGGCAGCAAATGTAAAAAAAAAAAGTCAGATGATGTTGCAAGAGTCTTCTGATGAAGATAATGAAGGATTAATTAAAAAAATATGTTTTTGTAAGTTTTTTTGTTTTTACTGGATAAATATTAGAAAAACAGAATGAAAACTTCAAAGACCCCAGGGTCCATTGTTCACGTGCAATGGTAGTCCCAAAAGCAGTTCCTTTCCTCTGAAAAGCAGACACGGAGATTGAACTTTCTGAAGAGCGTATTAGAATATCCTTTTATGCAGTGTCTGCAGTGTCCTCTCGTCTTCACCGGAAATGTACGACCACGTCCCTGCGCACATCCGTTGGTGGTTCACATTCCCTCTTGGCTGGGACCCCATTTGGTGGACCCCCATTACCTTAGGATGGTCTCTTCTGAGCAGTCAAAGGTCTTTGAAGTGTCACAGTTATCGACGTCAAAGGGCTCCCACTGGCTGAAGATGGCCGCCCTCTCCTTGGTGTGTTGACAGCTGTTCTTGTCAGGATGAGAGGAAGCTAGTTGCGCCTGAAACAGTCTCTTGTTCAACATCTTTTTCTTGGGAATATTGAGAGCCTTGCAGTCCCGTTTGTAGAGAAGCCAGGCGTTGATCACAGCAATGAAAATAGTGTGCCAGAAGATGTAACTGTATCAGCGGTGCAATTTCATGAGGAACTTGTGTTTGGCTCCAAACGAGTCCAGCAAATCCACACCGCCCATGTATTTGTTGTATGCACCCACAATATGAGGTCTCTCAACTTCAATGTAGGATTTTTTCTGTTCCGAGCGTTGAATCTTTTGCACAGGATCAATGCCAGCAAAGGATGACACAAGTGTGACTGCCCTGTTGTCATACCACTTGACAGCGGATATGTTGTGGTTTGGTTGGCCTGTGTTGGTTTGCTCGATGTCCTTACCATCATCATCATTAGTTGGACAATCAGTGGGTCTCTGATTCTCTTTTTTCACTTCCTCAACATTTTCAACCACCTCATCACTCGAATCACTGGTGTCTGATTCCATGTCAACATCACTTTCTCCATTTTGGATAGTGTTGTAGGAAACAGACATCCATAGAAGGTAGTAGAAAAAAGTAGTCGAAGGCAAAATATCTTTCAACAGCTCAAGGCAGCTCGATGGTTTATTTCGGCATGGCAGATGTGCATTCACAAACACATACAGGGAAAGACAACCACATTTCCTTGGACATCTCATTATATAGACAGATATGAGGCACAATCCCCCTCCCTGCCTGATATAATGACATAACCTTCTAGAACATTCTAGAAGGTTCTTTAACCAGTTCCTAACCACCCCACAACTGCGTGCGCATTCTCTGGCTCCTAAAATGTGGATCAACTTCTCTCTTACTGGAAAAGCCCCCTCTACTTCACTACCCATGTCCTCGCTTCATCTCAACCCCAGTTCACCCCAACATGCTTAACCCGTTCCTACATCCTCCATCTCTCTCGGTTCTGGCCGAACTTACCACTTCCGATGCATGACTGTAGTCCCTTAAGACTAAGTTCATAGATGATTTGCTCCCACTCGCTGCAACCTGTCTCACTCCCCCCTTCCTTTCTGACAGGGCCTCTTCAGTTGAATGAGTCTACCATACACTGTTGAGCAACAACAGCCTATTTTTCTCAGGATACAATTTCCTTTCTCATACTTAGTTTGCCTCTTCTCCCATCATATTATCCTTTGTTTCTGGTTAAATCCAGTTTAGAGTGGAGTTTATTGACTGCGCAGGGTTTCTTAACTACGCAGATAAAAGTCAGCCATTTTAGGCCCCAGAACCTGACCTGGGGTAACCTTCCCTGGTTTGCCCTGCTGTCCCATAATCAATTTCCCACAACAATAGCATCAATGACATCATGCACACTGAAGTAAACTCTCCTTGCTGGTGTCATTCTGACATGGACATAATAGACTATGTTCAAGTATACCTAATTCCAATGCAAATGTATCGTATTCATGCAATACATTCCACTGAAGGCACACAATACTGTCTGGCTAGCCTAATGTGCTCTCAACTTAACATTCTAAAAGGAAGATACAACCCCCCAGACCTCTTACATCCCCATATTGCAGAACATTCACACCTGTCCCTGAACAATGCACCATACATGCAACCCCCACATTCCAAAACATTCACACTTGTCCCTGAACAACCATCCTCCAAAGCATTCCACAAACAGTATCTGCCTTGTGCAACAAGCAGATCTTTGGGCAAACAAGCAAAGTCCAGATTTAAAAAAAACAGTTGACTATATTTCACTGCTAACATAGAAATAAGATTGATTTAGAAATCTTAAAATCTGGTCTGAACTGAAAATTATAACAAATAACCCATTTGTAGTGTGAATCATCAAATACATTATATTTTGTAAGTATTTATCCTGTATCTGAACATTCAAGAAGTGTAATGTCTCCTTGTAGAGTGCAAGGTGCAATTGCTATTTTAGCTTTTTTTTAAGAAAGACAAAACAAGCTGAAAATCAAATGTGATGCATGAATTTCACAATAACTTAGTATTTACATGAACTACATATTCGAACAATTACCTAAACAATTTTTTCATGGAATTTACTTACTTCAATGATGATATATCCAGTCAAATGAAACAAAGATTTTCGCTTCCAGGAAAGTTGGCTGGTGGAATGAGTTCATGGCCTTAAAGCGAGATCTATATACACATTTAGTATCCAATGGCATTGCAAGGCAATACAATAAGACCCAATGGCTATGAAAATGTGGTCTTTCAACAACGGGAGAACATTTTCAAATGGGAGAAAATGTGTTTTTTGGAGAGCTAAAGGTGACGTTGTAATATTACAAGGGGTCTTACAGGGTTAATGTTGATATATCCAGTCCAATGAAACAAGGAGATTCGCTTCCAGGAAAGTTGGCTGGTCCTATCCAGACTCTCGTACATTTCATTTGTACAGAGAGTCTGGCTTTGCTCCATTGACAAGCGTTGACTTCCTTGTAGGCGGGTACTCTGTTGAAGTCACGCCCCCCCCCCCAGATAGCCAGATCTATATACACATTTGGTGTCCAATGGCATTGCAAGGCAATACAATAAGACCCAATGGCTGTGAAAATGTGGTCTTTCAAAAAAAAGAATTGGGGGCAAATGTGTTTTTTTGGAGAGCTAAAGGTGACGTTGTAATATTACAACAAGGGCGCTCACAGGGTTAAGAGCTTCATTTGTAAGACAACAGGGTTCTACGGTGTTTGGTATACGTGAAATACTGCGTAATGCGTTTTTATCAACTGCTGTCGCTAACTGGCCATCTTGCTCAGTTCCAGCTGGAGCACACTCACTTCTCACCGTTTCCATGTCCTCTCGCGCAGGGATGTTTCCTTTTTAAATGTTCCAGCACGCACGTCGTGCTCCCATGGAGAGCAAGTGCCGCCGTGCACGCATTACAGGTGAAAGTATTTTTAGTTTGCACTTTAGTGAAACTTTCCTACACGAGACTTGTTCTGCTCCATTTGCACGCTGATATTTTAGCGCCGTTTTCCTCTATTGGATTGCATACGGGAGGGCTGCATTACAGTCTAGCGCTACAGCGCCGCACTGGTCAAATCACGTTATTGCAGGGACTTAAAATAGGTTCTATGAGATCAAACGACTTGTCGACAACAACAAAATGTGTCGACAATTTTTTATAGTCAACGTTGTCGATAATGTCGACTAATCGTTTCAGCCCCACACTCCAGACAAATAAAACACACACCCCAGGCAAACGACAGAAATACGCACGTACACACACACACACACACACACACGTCTAATTCCCAAACGCACAAATCAAACGCAAAACACACCCCATGCAAACATACACGCAGACAAACACACCTGCGCAGGAGCATCTCCTTGCGGGTGACCCGGTTCTCCCTCCAGAGCTGCAGCTGGGGGCTGTCCAGGGTGGTGGGCCTCTGGTGGTCCAGCTGGGTGCCATCCTTGCCGCTCTTCCACAGCTCGTAGCGCTCCGGCTGCAGGCTCCGCACAAACACGTCCATGGAGATCTTCACCATGTCCTTACGACACGTACACTGGGGGGGGGGGGTGTAAAGAGAGAGAGAGGGGGTGAAGGAGAGAGCGAGACCCATTTTGTACACGTGGCGGGGGGAGGGGGTAGAGGAGAGCGAGAGACCCATTTTGCATTTAGCTCGGCTCAGTCGGGGCCTTGCGGGCCAGTTTGAGGTGCAGGAGACAGTAGAGCTCCAGCCAGCAGGTGGAGGGTGGGGGTGCTACGCTATCTGGCAGTCCAAGACCACGTAGGCCTACTGACCAGACACAGAACGCTGGAAACATCCGTCCAGCACCACTCTCTTCTCTGTTCGGTAGAAGAAGTTACAATAGGCGGGGGGGAGGGGGGGGGGGTATTGTTTTGTTCCAGCAGGAGAGCTCTTGCCCAATTAAAATCGCTTCTCGTTTGAGAACAGGAGAGAGGAAGATGACATGTGATGATTGCTCGTAAAAAAAAGGGCTATACATATAAAAGTGATTTGATGATGATGATGATTGTGGAAAAGTAAAAAAGAGACTGCAGGGATGGGATGGGTGGTCTGTTCACAGAAAGACAATCCTGCCCAAAAACCACCCAGCGTGAGTGAGTGAGTGAGTGAGTGAGTGAGTGAGTGAGAGAGAGAGAGAGAGAGAGAGAGAGAGAGAGAGAGAGAGAGAGAGGGAAAGAAAAGGCGTAAAAAAAGAAAGAAGAGAAGCTGGGAGGCAAGTGGGGGAGAGAAGAGCGTTGAGATGATATGAAGACAGCCCAGATAGGTGCGTGTGAGAAATAAAGACAGAGAGAGAAACGAGGGAGGGCGGAGAGAGGGGGGGGGGGGGAGGTGAGAGATGAAAATAAAAACTAATTTTCTTCTGTGCCCCGGCTGGTGTATTACATTTTAGCTTTATTTCCTGACTTGCACTGAGAGCCTTATGTTCAATTACCGGGAACATTCTTCAACACACTGGCTGAGACAGAGAGGAGGAGGGGGGGGGGGGGAGACAGAGAGAGAGAGAGAAGGGGAGGTGGAGAGGAGTGGGTATGGGAATAATAACCAGGACAACAAGGCTGCAGCCCCCGCAAAAACAATATCCACACTACATCTCATCCGTGGTGCACTTGAGGGACGAAAACAAGAACCCGGGGTGTGTGTGTGTGTGTGTGTGTGTGCGGTGGCGCAGGGCTGCCAGGCTGATTGGAGCTTTCATAAAAACTTCGGCCGGTACAGGAGATATATGATATATACCGTAGGTGTGCGAACGCCACAGATGCTAATGAATCCCAGATGAATGAGGCTCTTTGAAATCAACCCTGCTGTACTGTTGGGGGGGGGGGCAGGGGGGGGGGCACAGGGCAGATCTATTCATAAATATACAAGGGGACACGGGGGGGGGGGGACACGACTTTATTCAGATGAGGATGCATCGGGAGTCGCACACCAAACCTCTCCTGAAACAACTCTGTACAAAGCTTTGCAGCCAATGAGGCTTGAAAGCCAGCTTCCTGTCCTAATGAAGATCACGGGGCGTAGCTGTCTAAACAGATCCAGATAACAGGCTTGGGGGAGGGGGGGGGGGAGGAGACTCGCCCCTTTTAACTCTGATAAATAACACCCTCTTGGTGTCTTTTAGTGCTGCAACTTTGATAAGATAATCTCCTGCGAAATTGCAATCGCGCAAAGACATGAAAACCTGTGTGGGAGCCGTTCGTGTGGGAAAGTAGAGTCGAAAAAGGAAATGGTTCCTCCGTAAACCTGCTCACGACGACGTCTGTGGATTGTCTTGAGTAAACCAGGTCCTGATTTTCTGCTAGGAGACATTGGTGTTGAGCTTTTCCCAAAATGTATTTTCAGGGTCGTTTTGAGCACCATAAGCCTGTGCCATCGAGCTCCAGTATATTAGAGAGAAGACTGATCTCTCCAAGGTCGATATCTCCAAAACTCTCCCCCTCACGGCAGAACAATCTAGGTGGATAAACAAGTTAGAAGTAAAGAAGAATTTGTAATACAGGCTGGAATTGTCCCTCGAAGAAAACAATTTCACCTGGTACTTAGCGACGTCGCCTCAAAAGGTGGACAGGTTCATTGAACAAAAGGACGGGATTTTGCGGGTGTGTGAACTGAAATGGGCTTTTTAGGTATGACAGGCGCGGGGGGGGGGGGGGGGGGGGGGGGGGGGGAAACACGACCATTTCCATACCGCTAACGCCGCCAAGCTCAGCCGCGCCCGACGAGAACGCAGTCGCATCGTGTCTGCCTTAAACTGCACACCGCTGACACAGCCTGCACACGCTCACAGCGTTTCGCCGACGCCTAAATGTCCCTGCGGCGGATGAGCACTTCGTGTTCGAAACTCGTGTTCTACGGTTTTGATGTCACAACAGCGTTCGTTCCCCCAGCGACAAAGCGGATGGCAACGGCACGTTCCAATTGCCTGTCACACCTGAGAACGACTAGTTTCCAGAGAACTTTGACCTGAGGCGCGTTCGACGCCGCTTCCCACTTTTCTGAGGAGATATAATTGCTGGAGGACGAAGAGAGAGAGAGAGTGAGAGAGAGCGTCGCAGTGCGTTGGCAGGCTACCGTCTCGCTGATGTGTGAACTCTCGTTAGGTGTGTGAGCACACCTGCGCGTGAGAACGCAGATTCTTGTCCCCGGTGTGAGCGTGTGTGTGCGTGCGCGCCTTACATCGCGTGTGAGATCGTACGCGTGTCGCAGTCGCGGAGTGTGTTCTCCCCTCCAGCATGGGGTTCTAGAGACCCTCGCTAATGAGCTTGTCCATTAAAAACGCACACGGAGGCCTGCAAACTCCAATAATTACTTTGTTTCCTGCTCGAGCCTCTCCTTTAATGACAACAGCTGCACAGACGGGGGGGGGGGGGGGGAAGAGAGAGAGAGAGAGAGAGAGAGAGAGAGAGAGAGAGAGAGAGAGAGAGAGAGAGAGAGAGAGAGAGAGAGAGAGAGAGAGAGAGAGAGAGAGAGAGAGAGAGAGAGAGAGAGAGAGAGAGAGAGAGAGAGAGAGAGAGAGAGAGAGAGAGAGGAGAGAGAGAGAGAGGAGAGAGAGAGAGAGAGAGAGAGAGAGAGAGAGAGAGAGAGAGAGAGAGAGAGAGAGAGAGAGAGAGAAGAGAGAGAGGAGGAGAGAGAGAGAGAGAGAGAGAGAGAGAGAGGAGAGAGAGAGCGAGAGGCGAGAGAGCAGCGAGAGAGAGAGAGCGAGAGGAGAGCAGAGAGCGAGAGAGAGAGAGAGAGAGAGAGCAAGAGAGGAGAGCGAGGAAGAAGAGGGCAAAGAGCACAGGAAGAGAGAGAAAGGAGAAGCAGAAACGGCGTTAAAGGAAGAGAAGAAGAGCTCGGAGAGAGAGAACAACAAAAAAAAGACGTGGAAAGGGGGAGAAACACACACTAATGAGTCTGTGGCGTGGCGGGCGCGGTCCTCGCCGCCAGACGCCCCGCGTCGGTTTCCGCCTGTCAACACAGGCCGGCGGACAGAGACCAGGCTCAGAGCGAGCAGCACAGGAGCCAGGCCCAGAGACAATGGATCGCCCGCGAAACTTAGCCCGAACTCACACACACACACACGTCAAACATGGACGGAGGCCCGTATTGGTTGTTTATGAGAAGACTCCTTAACACCGTGGTTAGTCACAGTGGTTATTTCTCACTGGAGATGTGCATTGGGCCCGAATCGTACTCGAG
>NC_090075.1:7525985-7597650 GCF_038355195.1 Osmerus mordax
AGAAAAGAGAGGAGAGAGAAGGGGGAGCAAGAGAGAAGAGACGGAGAGAAGAGAGAAAGGGAGGGGAGAGAGAGAGAGAAAGTGGGAGCAAAAGAGAGAGAGAGGAGAAAGTAAGTTTGCATTCAAGTTTTACTTTTTCCACCACCCCAAAAAAAAAAAAAAAAAAATTACATTCAAGTTTTGATGAAAAAATTATAAAAAAGAAAGAACTGCCAAGACTCTCATGTAAATGAAACCTGGGGAAATGATGGCCGCTGTGGAGGGAAGCACTTGGCGAAAACGTGGCGCCGGCAGCCAGAGCGAACCCAACCACAGGGAGCAAACACCGAGAGCCGGGCTTAATATCCACAATCATTAAGCCTTGATGGAATGGGTATGACAAGCCTCTTCACACACCCCCCACCCCCCCCTCACTCCTCACTCCATATTCCCCTCCCTGCCTCCACGCATTCATTTTGTCACCCCCTCCCAAGAGGCCTATGTTGGTGGGGGGCTCTTTCAAAGTCATTCCAGGAGGAACGAGTGCAATTAGACTGGAGCCAGTGATCAGGGCGCCGCAAGTTAGCTAGCAAGCACAAATTGAGATTTCTCTTTTTCCCTCCGTTCCGTTCGGAGTAGTTCGGGGGGAGGGTGTTGCTATGGGAGACGCCGCGAAATTAAGCCGGACAAATGATCGCGTCCCCGAATGACGGTTTTCGCTTGAACACTCCATGGTTCAGGTTTACAAAAACAGGGTTCTAAAGCGCAAGGTTCTCACAGGTCGTTTGATCAAATTCCCTCCTTATTTCTCTTGGTCTCCCTGTCCTTCTGTGAGAGTGCTGCATCAGAACATTGCCTTAATAAACTCAAGCTTTCTACTTGAGAAAGTAAATATCAGAGCCAGCCAAATCAAGTCAACTCTGGAATTATTGGCACCCCTGGTAAAGATGAGTAAAAAATTGTTCTTAAAATTGTTTTTTGCTTAATATCACACGGAAAAATGTGAACAATCCCATCTTTATTTAGAGTAATTTTGTTCTGAGAAACATAATTCTTTAAAGTCGTTTTTCAAATAATTATTTTACAAAACCATTATTGGCACCCCTGCATTTAATGCTTTGTACAACCTCCCTTTGACAACAACAGCACTGAGTCATCTCCTGTACCATCTAAAGTACCAAAAGGGGAATATTTTAGAAACCCATTTTTACTCATCTTCAACAGGGGTCCCAATAATTCTGGAGCTGACTGTATATAGACAGACAGGACTACTTGCAGACAAGACTAAAAGGCAAACTTGTTAAACGCCGGTAGTTCTGCTGTTAAAGGCCCTGGTGCTGGAAACCGAGCACAGGGGGAGAGGTTATTTTTACTCCTCCATATCAAGGCAGGCGCCTCGGCAGAGCGTCAGGTAAAACAGTCCCTGTGATACCTGGTGTTCACGAGGAGACGAGAGCAGAGACCAAAACAGGAAGGAGAGGGGAGGAAAAACTAGAACTTTGCATTGGATTTTCGTCACGTTTCACTATTCATGAGAAAATAATTGGCGTGGTGATTAAATGTTCAATTCCAGAAATGCACCCAAAAAAAAAAAATGATATTGAAATTTCAACGGAACGGATGTTCAGGGCTTAGTCATGGCTAAAGCCTTTTTCATTATTTCATGTGACGATGGAAGTTGGCATGAAGAAAAGGATGTATAGAGATCTTAAACCCAGATTTGTTTCTCAATACAGCGTGTGAGTGGGTATGCAAGTGTGTGCCCAGTGTTTCTGTGAACATCCCAGGTGAGGTTTTAAATAATTGGCCAAAACTTTGAAATGTCATTCGGGCTCTCTAATGTCATGTGACATTCAGGACACAAGGCTGCCCAGCCTCAGCGCCAGCCTCCAATAGCCTTTCAGCCTCCTGTCGCCTCAGCACCCCAGCCTTCACAGGCTCCCCAGCCCCAGACCACCAGTCCTGTCCTGGTACCCACCCTGTCGAAGGGAATGCTGTACTTCTTCAGGATGGAGGGAGAGATGAGGGTCATCTTGTGGCGGAGGAAAGCGTCACATCCTTGCGAGCTGCCTGGGAAGAACCCTGTGGGTAGAAAAGGGGCACAGGGGATGGAGGGAGGAGCAGACGACCAAAACAAACGCACACGTTAGTAAACTGTGGCTTTTCACCAGACCAATTAGACAGCACATTCTGAGGACAGCATTTGTAGATTCTGTAACATATAATTAAGCAGTTGAACTCTTTGACATGGTCGGTTATCTAAAGAAAAATTAAAGTGCGGGAGGGAGTTTTTTGCTGAAATTATATATATATATATATTTTTTTTTATCTCAAAATGGTATTTTTGTATGGTTAGATAAGAGTTCTATAAAGTTGGAATATAATAACTGCCAGTCAGAGGGATATATCTACAGCAATCGTGTCTGACGCCTAAAATACACACTTTCATATGGCTTCGCTTGAAACACGGTCTTAAGAGTTGAACATTTTCACCCTGGTTCGGCTTTCTTCACATTAAAACGGCCAAATGAAAAGTGGAAGCAGAGGAGCGAGAGCTGAAGACCCAGAGCTCTCTCCTCACAAATGTGAGATATAATTGCTTGGCTGGAGGTCATCCCGTTAAGCGCTCTGCCCTTGGCGAGGACGCCCGCGGTTCACCGACGCTCGCTCGCACGACGGCAGCCCGACCCAGAGAGCCTTTAACGATCGTAATCGCACCGCGGACCTGACGGGCCTGCCGCGACACCTGCCCCCCCTATTGACCTGCCGGGGAGGGTGTCGGAGAAGGTGGAAACTTTGGATGGCGTGGGAGAGGAGGACTGAGGCAACTGAGGAAAAGCAGATGGGTGAATCGCCTCTTTCTATTTCCTTCCTCTTTGAAAGCAGCCACAATGTAGGACATTATCAGGTTAAATGACAAGGAAAAGTGCTGACATGCTAGAAATAATACCTTGCAAGAGGGTAAGAAAAGCAAGATGATGATATATATAAAATGTAATTATATATATATATATATAAAAACTAGGCAAAATAACTAAAACTACCATTGGATAAGATATCACAGATAATAATCAGCTATCTTCATAGGCTTCATCATCTTATCAGAAGAAATACTGGCCGAAGATGGCTCCATTCTACCATGAAACATAAGCCCGCGACTTGGGTAGTTCGGGCTAGGATATAGTGAGACACCATGGAAATGAAACCGATTTCTCCATGGGCTTAGCCCGGCATGCTAGCTATGTGTCGTTCCATATTTACATTTACATTTATTCATTTAGCAGACGCTTTTATCCAAAGCGACTTCCAAGAGAGAGCTTTACAAAGTGCATAGGTCACTGATCATAACAACAAGATAGCCACAAAACATCACGAGTAGCCAAAACATGAAGCACACATTGTGAACAACCAACCATATCCATTAGGGATGTGACAGGGCTTGCATGGAGATGAAAGTATGCTCTGTATCAATAAGATAAGTCGGAGATGCACTTCCTGGTTCCCCTCTTTACTTTCTCCGATGACAATTATGGCCTCAGAAACAAATGACGCCCAGAGGCTGGAGAACCATCCAAACTAAAACACACCCTTGCTCCTGAACACCCGGTCTGGTTTATCAGTCCTTTCAAAGATGGAACACGCATACGCACAAAAACAAACCCAGACGTTCAAAGAGGGCGAGTGGGAGAGAAAAATAGAGAGAAAACGTGCGTATATAAAAAAAAAAAAAAAAAAAAAAATGTCAGCCCAGTTAAATCTTTAATGCAAGCGACAGTATAAATCCAGGGCTGTTTTATTCGTTGGGTTTCTCCCTATTGTTTTCCAGAGCTGTTCTCTGTGCAAAGAGCCTCCTTTTCTCTCCTGAACGAGGCTGATAAAAGTGAATAATGGGCCGACAGAGCCCAGGTATTAATCCCCATTAACATGCAGCAGGCAACACTGAACACTCCCTGGGGTAATATTAACTTAAAGGTTCATTTTGTCCTTTTGAGTTTCCAAAATGAAGTTCTCCGCCCCCCCTCTGCCCGCCCCAACACTCCTCCCCCGCCAAATATTAACGTGTGACGGGAATAAGGAAGCGATTGTTATCAAGAGTTATCGGCCAAGAGTGTCTTCCGGGTACGTCCCAGTGTGCGTGTGTGCTTGTGAATGCCTGGCGCCTTTGAACGTGTAGATGTTCCAAACACCAGATATGCAGTAGTTGCATGTCGTGTTTATTTGCCGTTCTCTTTCGAAATAAATTTTTTTTGTGTTTTTTTTTGCGTAGCCGACGAGCCTGAAACCGAACCAGGTGACTCCTAGTGGCCATCAGGACAACCGATGAGAGCAATGCGTCATTGGGGGGGGGGGGGGGAGAGGTACAGAGAGGGGCATGATGGGAAGGTCGGACGTTGACGCTATGACCTGTCAATGGCGTGACGGTTCGACGCGGGGCGAGTTAACAAAAGCTGAGGTGCATGTGCGCGTCAGGTGGACACCCAGCCGCCTGCAGGTGGGCTGTGTCGAGGCTCACAGCTTTCCAGACGGCCCACATCGATCAGGGAAGCGACAGAGGGAGAAGCGGGGAGCAGGGGACAGAAAATCAAAACCAACAAAAAGGGAGAGAGAATGAGAGAGAGAGAGGAACCCAGCAGGAGATAAAGAAACGGAGAGCGAGGGTGGAAGAAAAAAAAAACGGTGAGAGAGAGAGCGAGCGCGAGAGCTGGAGAGGGGGAAAGAGAGAGAGAGAGCGAGCGCGAGAGGTGACGAGACAGAGGAGGGAGGCAGAATGACGGCGCCGAGCGGGGCCAGACTGTCTGAAGACGCTCCGAGTTCACAGAGACACCGGAGAGGCGTCTGGGTGACAGTTTGTTTAGGCTGAACTTGAGACTAGACGGCCTGTGTGTGTGTGTGTGTGTGTATGTGTGTGTAGTGAAGGCTGTGGGCCAAGGCTGTCTCTGAATGCATCTACACACACACACAGAGATCTCCATCTGATCTGATCATACATATAGTGACAGTGTGTGTGTGTGTGTGTGTGTGTGTAGTCTAGGTCTCACCTTGTGCCAGTCTCTCCAGCCTCTTTCCATGCTCCGGTGGGATGGCATACCTAGAGAGACAAGACAGAGAGAGAGGGAAAATTAGGTATTGGAAAAAGACAGTAGAATGGTAGAAAGAACAATGGTGGTTTTGCCATTGAAGAGGCAGAGAGGAAACTATTCCTGTTTGTTTGAACAGTCCTCCTCGAATGAATTATGCAAAGGATGAGAAATGAACCGTGTTATCACACGCACGCACTTTGCCAGGCCCCCCTGTGGCTCACCTCCATTTGACATGCACAATTACACTTCAATCTCCCAAGACGGGAGTTTGCAAAATACCACTGAGACCAACACCGCCTGACACGCACCTCAGGATTTAATTGAACTACACACTGATCACAATCACACACACACACACACACACGCACTTCTCCATCAGTCACGGATGGCACGTACACCATCAGAGTGGACATTGACGCGCACACGGCATGTGTAAACACCAGAAGATATTCAACAAACTACTTTGTAATCATCGAGTCAGAAGGCTTGGTACAGTCATGCTATAGCTCCACAGCTTCCTCTCCCGGTTTCAGATGATGTCATGCAGAGAGGACTGGCCACGCCTTGCTGTCCGGACGGAGACGGACGTTTCATTGGACGGCTCGTTAACGGCCGTGGTTATTGCCACCGAATCATTTCCTCCGGTTTAGGTAAAGCTTAACCCCGCCGGGACCTGCAGACGATGCACATTGTAGGAATCGTTTGCCCCACCCTCCTTCCCACTGAGAAGCCTCTGGCTGTGCTTGGAATAGGGATGGGGGGGAGAAGAGGGTCTGGAGAATTCCGTCATTTCATCCGACTGTGTGCGTGATGCGCTAGGGTTATACTGTCACCTTTTGGCAACAAGTGGTACTGCATGGCTGAGGGATTTGTGTGTGTGTGTGTGTGTGTGTGTGTGTGTGTGTGTGTGTGTGTGTGTGTGTGTGTGTGTGTGTGTGTGTGTGTGTGTGTGTGTGTGTGTGTGTGTGTGTGTGTGTGTGTGTGTGTGTGTGTGTGTGAGAGAGAGAGACAGTATATATATATATATATATATATATATATGTGTGTGTTGGTGGATGGGTGGGTGGGGTACACAGGTTCCTAAAAAGGTACAGTATGATGATACCCAGTTTGATGAAGTTGGAGTGTGTGTTGTTGAGGGGCACCCACAGTGGATTGACACTGTCCAATTGACACCTAGTGTCTCTGGTGAACGTTTGAGAGAATAAGTGCGTGGGCACTTCCCCCCCCCCAGCAGTCCTCGCACTGATCAACCGGTGCCTGCGTCCTTCTTGGCGGTGATTTTCAGTCAGACCAGAGCAGTAAACAAATAAAGAGGGGCGGGGCGAGGCAGGCTTTCCAGTGTCTGATAGTGAAACAAGGCCTCGCTGGTGGTAGGGATTACTCATTGCATTGTGGTTCAGAAACAATGGCCATATTTGTTTGAGCCGCACGTACATACAGACCTTCACAAGGCGTGTCTGAAAGGCTTCATCGAAACCGAAACGAAAATCAAACACGCTGCTTTCGTAACCCGATATTTCCTGTTTAAACCGGTTCAGTCGGCGGCGTAGCCATTTGCAAACTCGCGCTACGTGGCACAGAGTATCAAGTATCAACATGCCAAAAGGACGATTTCATACACAAATACTGCACTTGGGTTGGAACGGCATGGGGGGGGGGGCGAACGATTTTCACCTGAGGCGCTGGAACACCTTAAGAAGGCTTCAAAAACGCCCGTCTACGTGGGCTACTTTCAGAAACCGTAAATAAGAAGAGTGGAGGTGTCTGTAAGAGGCCGATATAGGAGAGGCTACGCCCCCCCACGCCCTCCCCCCCCCCTTTACAACCCAGTGGACAGCAGGAGCAGCAAATCAGATCTCTTGCCTGAAGTGCCACAGTCGATCAATACTAATTTGATGCCTCTTTCTCGGCCTGCTGCAAATGCAAGAAAGCCTATCCCCCTCTAACGCTGATGAGTCTGTGAGTGCGTGTGCGCGCGAGAGACGGGGGCCGTATCTCATTTCTGGAGAGGGGTTTGCATTAGCCAAGGAAACAGACCCATGCCTGTCTGAAGGCCTACGCCGAAGGGGACGAGACGGCAACTTGCACCGCGGCCAAAAGCATGTCGACAGTGGACTACCCCCGCCAAAGTGTTGAGTTCAGGTGCTTCAGCCGCTCCCGTTGCTTCCCGGTGCACCGCATATCGTACGGGCCTGACGCTCGGGTGGCCCACAGACGTCTGGCCGTGTTGGTGACGACGAGTGGAGCGGCTTGGCCACGCGCAGACGGCCCCTGGGGGCCGGAGGCGAGGCGGAGGCCTCTTCCGGGCCCGCGTCTCGGGTCCCCGCCGTCGCCACTCGCTGGGCTGCCGAGACGCAGCCTGGCACGAGGGGCGCAGCCTCGACGACACTTGGACGCGTGTCGAGTGCGAGTCTCCCGTCGGCGTCCCCCCCCCCCCCTCCCCTCCTCCCCCTCCCCTCCCCTCCTCCTCGCCGACGGAGGATGCCAAACGGAGAGAGCGACGGGTTTATAATGGACCGTGTTCACTCGGTTACAGATCACGCATTGGCTCCTGTCGCCCACCCACACCCACCCGCAGCCCTGTTCTCCTCCAAGCCTACACAGCCATCTCTAAGCATGTTGACAGTGGATCTGAGGAGTGGCTGGTTTGGAGTGAGGGAGGGGGGGGGGGGGGATTATGACATTGATGGGAGCAGAGTTGGAGGGGAATGAAGTTAATTTCACAGTGGCTGCACAGAGGGGGTTAGGCAAACAGCTCCCGCACACAGTTTAACATACTGTAATTACCCTCGGAAAAAGTGAAAATGATTCAATCTCTGAGAAGGGGGGGGGGGGGGGGGGGGGGAGAGATATGGGGAGGGGGGGGGGGGTCGCGCACACACAAACACACACTCGCTTTAAACAGAGTTGAGGGGCGCATCCGTGTGAGTAAATTCAGTTTGAACGAGTGACAAGGAGAGATTGCTTTCCCTCACAGGGGCAGATGTAAGTGGAGGGGGTGAGTTGTCTTGAGAGAGGGTGTTTGGAGAGGGTGTTTGGAGAGAGAGAGATTAAGTCGCAGATTAAAGTGCGTCGCTGCAACAGGGACACACACTGGGGTCCAAGCTCAATGCCTCAACATTCATTTTGTTGCTTCTTTTTACATTTCATTGCCGACAAAACGTAACCCTCGCCTAAACAGCACTTCGAGCGGATTCAAGACAGCACTTGAAAAGTAGCTTTCATTTGAACTGACCCAGCTCTGTGAGTCAGTTCTCTGGTACCTCAGCCTTGAACTAAGAGTGCTTGGCAATGCCGTTAATTTAGGAAATGTACGGTTGTTTACATAATCCTCAATAGGATTACAAATAAACAGCGTAGGTAATACTTACCCACTTTTAATCCACTCATCCCCTGAGTGCAGGTAGTAGGGCAGGAAAACGGAATAAAGGATGGAATTTTTATTTTATTTTACTTTCACTCGTGTCTGGAGAACTGTTGTATCCAAGAGCAATGTCACACTGCAGTTAAAAGCCCTCCAGTCACATACACAATACAAAATCCTGCATGTTTTTTCCACGTAGGATAACGATTTGTAACAGACTACACACATTTCTCATCCGCGATGATGGTTTCCAGTGAAGTATAGCCATTTCTCCTCTTTCTGGAGGACAGGGCGGTAAGAAGTGCTGTGGAGCCCTTTTCACAGCGCCACACGCACAAGCTCACGGAGGGCCGCTGTGCTCGCACGCCCGCTCGCACGGCCGGGCCGAACAGATGGAGAGAGGGAGGACTTGACGGGAGGGTGGAGGAGGAGAAGAGAGGAGGGAAGAGAAGCACGCCGAGGCAAATTGGAAGGCGAGAAAAACAGGTGTGAGGAGCAAAGGGCTGAGACACAGTCGGGCACGCACGCGCGCGCACACACACAGGTGACGGTGATATCGATGGCCCCAGGCTACCGACAGGCCTTGCTCACCTCCTCAGGGAAGAAGTCGAGAAGAAAGAGAGAGGGAGCGCAAAGAGAGGAGAGGAAAGGGGAGAGCGACAGAGAGACTGGGGAGAGAGCAGGCACACAGGAACTCCCACCTGTGCAATAATGGGACCCTGCTTCCATTCTAGTCCCTTGAAAACATGCCATACACCCTAAAGCAGAGATGCACTTTAACAAATCTTAAAGCAAGCACCTCCAACCATCACCTAGTATGCAAGCCATGAACAGCTCCCTCTCCTGCAAATCCAATTCCAAGATGAAAGCGAGGGCGGTAACAGAAGGGTTAAACAGGTGGAGGGAATAAGGGGAGAGATATTGATCCAGATAATACCAGTGGGACCAGTATTAGTCAGCGAGAGAGAGAGACCCACAGAGAGGAGGAGGAGGAGGGAAAGGAAGACACGCTCGTGCTGCAGACGGGGCTCCAAGATGGCCGCCGTGGCGCCGGCTGACCCCTGCCAAGGTCGCCTGTGAGGTCGCCGCGACGGTGACGCACCTTCTGTCCATTAGCGGCCCGTCGATATCCTCCACGCCGAGCGTGAAGGGTGATGCGATGAGCCCCCCTGCTGTTTGCGCCCTTGGAGCACCCCCTCCCTCCCTCCCCTGCCCAAATGGCATTCTAAAGTGCCGGTGATGAGTCGGGGGGAAATGGAGGCTATCCTGTGCGTTCGGTGCTGAGGGGGCCCATAAACATGAGGAAATAGAATTGGATGGCAGACGAGGCCTCTGGGAGTTAGTGTTACTGGGGTATTAGGTAGAGATGGTGGGGGAGTGGGGATGAGAGTGGGAGGGAAGATGACAGAATGAGAAACGGAGCAAATGAGGGCGGGAGGGAGGGAGAGCGAGCGAGAAGGAGGGAGACAGGATGAAGGAGTCTTCAAAGTGTGCTACTGCAACCTAGTGACGAGATGAGATAAGACGGCGAGATGGGGGCAGAAAGAGAGGGGGTCAACTTCGACACCACACACTCGGAACTGCTTGGAAAAGTTCTGTTTCTCTGTTTCTCTACATCTCACACACACACACACACACACACACACACACACACGCCACACACCGAGCCCAGCGTTCGTCACACAGGACGACGTCCTTCATCAAACAGCCACAGCCGGCCTGTGGTTTAGTCATACTGAGACAGTATGGCACTTGGATGTGTTTAGTGGCCTACGGTGGCCCATCTGTTTCAAAATACACACACACACACACACAACAAAGCAGTTCCATTCCTGGAATACCGAAACAATAGAGGGACAGAGGGGAGGCAGGATTCAAGTAACACACAGAGAGAGAACGTGGTGGGATAGAGAGAGAACTGACCAGGACTTGGGCTCTCCGAAGTGCAGGTAGTTGATGCTGTAGAGGTCCATGTCCTCCGTGTGCCAGGCGAAGGTGGTCTTCCACATGCCGAAGTACAGGTAGGGCGTGTTGACGCCCTCGATCACGATGCCACACTCCTGCTCCACCATGTCCAGTAGCGTGTTGAGGTGGCCGATGTTCCACTCCGTGATTTCCTGGGGCGGGCGGGGGGGGGAATTAGTCAGGGCTCGGCGCGTTTTGTTTGGTCGATACACTTTTCTCACATCTTGACTCGAGACGAAAAGCCGGATGTTTGACATCCGACAAAATGTTTATTTTCTCAATTTGTGGTGGGAGTTGCTGTAGTTATAGAGGCTATGAGAACTACAATTCCCAGTGCACGGACGTGCACCAACAGTCTTATTCCCACCAGATGGCGCCACAGTTCCACAACACATCTGGAGGACATGGGAGAGCTCGAACATCAATACAGACTTCACATTTGCCTTGCATTTTCATTTTATCAACATGTAGCTTGGACCTCACGACAATCTTATTATACAGTCAAAGTAGCTAAAGGCGCCTATGAACATCGTTCCTAAGAACTTACTTAGGTGTTGGGCCGAGTCTGCTTTAGTTTTTTAAATGACCTGTCCCCGTCGATGGAGGAGCTGGATTTTTGATATTATCAACGTCGTTTTTTTCTTAAAACATTTGTTTGTTGGCACATCCAATTTTTTTCTGTAGCTTAGTTCAAAGTTAGCAACTTTATCAGGCAATCGTCTCAACTACCTAAACTCTCCAACCAACCAGAACTTGTGTATCATCTTGTTAGCTAATCGAATGGTTTGTAACAGGATCAGCTGATAGGTTGTTTTCATAGACATAACAAATTATGTCTATGGTTGTTTTTATTAAGTGACTATGCGTCAAGTAGCTAGCCTAGTAAGCCTACAGGTCTCTTGTAGGCTTACTAGGCTACAAGAGTTGAGCTTTAATTAAATACTTGCTTTCCGTGTCACTGTCTGTCTTTAACCCTTGTGTTATCTTCGGGTCATTCTGACCCATCAGTCATTGTGACCCACCGTCGTATTGCGACAACTTTACCGCCTACAAAAACAAAGTGAAGCATTTTCTTTTAACCGTTGGGCTGTCTCAGACCCCCCACATTGCAAAGGTTAAAGAAAATTATTTTTATTTGTTTTTGTATTGGGTAAAATTGGGTAAACACAACGATGGTTCGTTATGAACCTTTGAGTCATGTGACCCGAAAGCAGCACAAGGGTTAATTTACCTAATTTTCTTCATTTTTTAAATCAGTGGCGGTGATTAAAACTGTTGGGCACTCACTGACACTGGAGATTTAGCTGGCTGTGCTCAGGATAGCCAAAAAACACAAATACTTTTTTATACAACAAATACCATAATATGTAGCATGTTGAAAGTGTTTATGTAGTCTTGGCTCTTAGGGTTAGGGCTAGCACACACTTGTTTGGGCTTGCGAGCCGGCTAAAGAGTAGTAGGCTAACGTTACGTTGAGTGGATGGAGAGCACGAGACGCCGAAATGGATGCCAATAAGATTCTGTATGGAAAGTTTACTTTTAAAAAGTTGCCAAATGGTTCCATTGACAAGTGATCTGTGTGTTTTGTCGTTGTGAACTGAGCTATCGTCGCAGCACGTCCAGTCTGAAATACCACTTGATGGCCAAGCACACAGCTGATGCGAATTCTCCGCCCCCTCGTCAAAGCCAGGCGATTGCAATGTTGTTTAAAAAATAAAATAAAATCTAAAACATTTGCAATAAGCAATCCGATCCACTTTTCCATGTTGATAAGAGCATTAAAATGAGAAAAATCTATGGGACAAAAAGAAATCAAGGGACATTTAGAGTAGATAAAAATGTGGGATTAATTGCGATTAATCGCGAGTTAACTATGACATTAATGCGATTAAATATTTAAATCGTTTGACAGCACTAGTTTTTTTTTTATCTCTTCACTCTATAGCCTTTATTGTACAAACTCTACAAAGGCAATGTCTCCTCTCTCTTCCGCCTCAAAAAGGTCACTGACAGCAGCATCTGAAGCTAGCTTTCATGACGTTATGTGACTTTCTCCAATGTCTGGTCAAATGGGTGGATCATACATTTGATTGTTGACATGATGTTTTGAATATCCTTTTTATCTTTTTATGATTCACGCAGTTCACTGTGTTGGAGTGACGTGGTGCATCTATGCGCTGCATCTTTGTTTAGGGAGAATCCAATCAGTCCAACTTTAGTTTTGGAGTCTCTGTTGGCTGTTTGCTCTATGACTTGATCACAGGCAGTGTTTGCAAAACCATACTCCTGTTGTCTCTGAGAAACAAAATCCCCAGATTGTACCTGTAGGTATATGCAACATGTGTCCTCTAGACTGTTCATCTCCAGCCAGTAAGAAGAAAAGGCATCTTGCATAGTTTACCTTATTGTATGAAATAATAACATGGGATCAGACACTCGGACGACTAGAGGGGCATGGTATGCCACATCAGATTATAGGTCTTCTTTGTCCTGCCCATCCTCTCCTCTGCCCTGCCCTTCCTGTCTGTGCTTTCAATAAGCATGCAATGTATGTCAACTAATAAATAAATAAAAAATGTGGTGCACTTAGATTGTAACAGCAAAAGTTATTTTGCAGTAGGTTAATTGTATACACTGTCCCCACTGTACATCTTGCCATATGGTTCTGAGCTGCTGAATTTAAGTTCAATCTTTTCACTGCTTTGTCTGCAAGAATGCTTTCCTTGCTGTCAAACTTTTGCAATTGCAATGGACTCTGAACAAACTTGGCTTCAGTAAATGGGTAGATTAAAATATTTTGGTTTGCTACCTACATGCATACAGCATTCCATGATTGCAACTACTTGTGGCCTTGAATACACTGCTAGCAATACAATTAATTTTGCACGTGTGTATTATGCTAATGAGGTTTGTTTTCCAACTTGCCAAGTGTGCAGAGATGTCAATATGTATTGATAAGTGTTACTGATGTGGTATACCTACTCTCGGCTAATTATAATTACGTACGTCATTGATTCATGTCATTATTATATGTTTAGGCAACACACTTAAAACAATACTGTACATTTATTTGAACAAAATCTGCACATTACATTAGCACTTAACTGTTAACTTGCTCAGATGATTAATAGCAGCGCAATAATATAACAAATATGCTCGTTTAAGTGGAAAGTTGCAATGTTTCTTTAGAGAATACCTGAATTACCCATTTGTTTTACTTTTTTCCATACATTTGAAGGCCAGTCACCCACTGACAATATACCGGCTCACCAAAATGCACGTGAATGTTTACTTCCTACTTCACTCGCCTCGAATATCGGGGTATACGATTGGTGGATTTTATGAAGGTGTGATGTATATGAGCTCTTATTGGATGCGGACCATAGCTGTCCGGAAAACATGCCTGTGTCGATAAAGAAACAAAATGTTTGTTCCTTGAAAAATGTGCACGAACTGGACATGCCAACTATTTTTTTAAGGGTTGTAGAAAAGTTTTAAAGCGATACAGAGAAATCCAGCTCCTCCATTGCCAGGGATCGTTCAAATGCACGATTTTGAGCTTCGGCCCACCACCTAACTGTGTCAATACATAGACAGGCTACCAAAGATGGGTGTTTACTGTATTTTCCAGACTACAAGTCACACTTTATTTTCATAGTTTGGCTGGTCATGCGACTTGTAGTCAGGTGCGACATATATAAAAAAATATATAATTTAACATGTTTTTAAATGTTAAAAGATGCTGTAAAGCAAATTCCATGATTTGCTTCTCAGTACATTATATACGTGTGAAATTAGTTCCTGAAAGCATGTACAAAGCACGAAAACTTTGTTGCACTGAAATGTGGAGATAGTTGAACCGTTTCTCTTCCGTTTTCGGCCTAGGTTTTGTATAGACGGAGCCAAAACCCCACCTATCTACATCACAGCGACCCATGTACGTCAGATCACGGTTGCATTCTGTTACTCAGCTGGTACAATGCAAAGACAAAGTAATTAACACATAAAACACTCAAAGACTGCAGGTAGGTCTGTTCTGATATCTGCAATTGATTTAGCTAGTGTTGCTCTTGTTGCTAAATTCGAGAGGGCGGAGATTCAGCTCCTTCAGGCGACACCCCCCCCCCCCCCCCCCAGTTTCAAGCAGAGAAGACTGCTGATTTTCCAACTATTTCAAAGCCTAATTTAACATACTTGTTTGTGGGGTTTTTTCATTTGAATTTGGATGGGTAGTTAACACATTTTTCTGTGGTGTGATGAACTTAAAACTCATTTTCAATTCCACTTTACAGCATCTTTAAATCATACTGACTGACAATAACCAACGGATTCAGCGATGTGGAATGAGTTTGGTAGCTTGGTGAACTAGATTACCGGTAACTTGCTTGTTGGACTCGTTATGCCAACTTTGCCTATTCAGCCTCCCAGGTATTTTCTTTATGCCATTGTGTAGCTGAATAACCGTTAATGTGTTACGTTAACATACCGGAGCCTGTTGTTCTGTATGCTATTGTGTAGTTGAATAACTTGCCTTTCCAGATTAAATGAATTTTCTTGGTCTTGGATTTGATGGATTGTGAATACATTTCTAAATAAATGCAACTTGTGTTTTTTTCCTCTTCATTATGCATTTTTGACTGATGAGACTTATACTCCGGAGCGACTTGTAGTCCCAAAAATACGGTAATATAACTGGGTGGGTGAAAACAGGTGTTTTATTCATTTCAGAGATCAGTGAAGGGAGGGTGGGAAAGAGGAATTAAATACATAAATACATTTATGGATTGTTTTGTTTTTATTTGACTAGATTACTTAGTAGTTTTCCACGTGTATTATGTTGTGGTACTGTAAGGACTTAGTGCTGCCTTTCTTAGCCAGGAAGCTCTTGAGAAAAAACTAACTGAGACTTAAGTCTCAATGAGCCTTTCCTGCTTAACTAAAGGTTACATTTAATACAAATATGTCACTATCACTGGTTGACTTACCGAGTCGTAGAGCGACCCACTGATGTCAGCGCCGTAGATGGGCGACACGAAAGTCAGGTTCTTCCAGTACTTTCTCTCCAGGTCATCAAAGTCCTTGTGCCGGGGAGTACAGTACCTGGGAGGGGATCATTTCATATTTACAACTCATGACACACATTGGTGTCAGCGCTGTGAAACTGCTATTACTTTCACAATTGAGTTGGACGTGTTGTAATGTATTTGTGATAAACAGATCCAGCTACGTTCAGGCAAATCATATACAAATCCTGTACACAACATGCAGACACAAGGGGACACGTTGGTGAAGTAGTAAGAGGAATTGAAATCGAAAACAAGGTGAAGAAACTAAGTAACTAACTAAACCGAACTAAATCCACTGGCGAGTATGAGGAAGAGATCTTATTTAAATCACACTCAATCACACAAAAGCCAAGCTGTGAGATCCTTTTGCAAGCTTTCGAATCAGGATTCGACACATCAGTGCTCCAAGGCCAGACTACTCATTTTATATTCCAGACGAGCTCCATTTGTATTTTACACTTGTATTCTGCTGGCTATTTTCCGTGTTCTCCCGGCCATCATCCGTTACCGGGAGATGTTCTTACTTTTTGCTGTTGGCCAGTTTGCGATACTCCCCCACCGTCATGGACTTCTTCTGGATGTTGTACTGGGTGAAGAGGCCTGACTGGCCCGTCACCACCTGGGTGATGGGAGCCGGGATCACCATGTCCTCGATGGTGTCGTAGGATCGCCGCGGCTTCCACTCTTTAGGAGGAATCACCTGCGGGTGGAAGTGGGGGCGGGGACGGAGGGGGGTGAAATGCGTGGACGGAAAAAGGGAGAGGTAATCGACATAAAAGGCAAATTGTACAAAGAGGAGGGGAAGGGAGGAGGGAGGGGGTAAAGAGAGGAATAACTAGTGAGCTGGAGACCGGGCAAACAATCAAGCTGTGTGTTTGGGTCTATCGCTAGTTAGTACAGAACAGCCAACCACCTAACACTTAGCTGATCTCACAACTGGTCAGAATGTACCTTTGCCAGACCGGCCCGATGTGCTCCTTGAGTCTCGATGTAGGCGATATACTTGGCAAAGTCCTGAAACTCCTCCATGGTGGGCCTGAAAGTCATGATTTTACAACTCGGGTTCTGGGCCACCGCTGGGGCCGGCTCTGGCTCTGGAGCCGGGTTAGGGGCCGGCTCTGGGGCTGGGTCTAAAACCGGGGGTTGGTCTAGAGCAGGGTCTGGGTCTGGGGCGATGGGTGCTTCTGGGGATAGGGTAGGAGCTGCAGGGGCCCTGGGTGATTCGGGGCCTGCAGCTGGAGACATCTCCATCTGTGCTTCCGTGCTTATGGCTGTCAACTCGTGCGTATCTGTGGCCGTGTCCATGGTTGTTTCGGTTGTCACTGGAGTGTCCAGCGACATGATGACAGGTAAAACTAGTTTGAGAGTGTAGAAGAGAGGAAGTAATAAATAAACAGACACCAGACACAGTCACAGTTGTAGCATGTGCCAAACTATACACTGTTTGCACCCTGCACATGCCAATTATTTGACATGGTTCAGCCATTGGCTTTGGCCTAAATGTGTCACAGGCCACTTGTATATTACCAACTGGTTGCATACTGCTAACCTAAGCACTCAGACAAGTTTACCAAAGATTTAGACTAATTATTGGTTTGTCTAAGTTAATCATTATAAATCAACAAAAACAGTGATAAAGATGGATGGCTTCTTAAAATAGACACGTAATTGTAAACCTGATGACATAAAAACTGTTTTATGCGCGATAGTAAACATATAATTATTCATAGTCGACATTTAATTCAGTTGAACTTCCCTTTGTCATCAAAATACAGGATTTCCAACTCCTGAGTAGCCTCCAAATAATTAATTCGTCCGTAAGGCCTACCCAACAACGTTTCTCAAAGATACGGATTTATATCAGTTTCAACATTTATAAGGCAACGGTGTATGCATAAATAAATCAACACATTCCTATCCAGAAACTAGCTTATATCTCAGACACGTTCTGTGGGAGGGCCTCACCAAGTATAAGCAAAGGAAGCAAGCTTACTACTACAGCTGTCTTTCAAAAACAAAAATGGGGGCGCTAGCTAGCAAGCTTCGCTACCTTCAAAACTAAATGTAACTGTATAGCAAACTGGTAGTTACGTGCAGGTAACACAATGTTCCCAAACACAGAATACAATGTGCACGTTAAAATGCCACTCAATAGGTTAACTTTCATTTTACACGCCAAAATGGTTAGCTAGTTGGCAGGCATTGCTGCAATGTGAAAGTGACAGTATACCCGTGTAATTCTACTGCTGACTGTGATAAAATAGCCTGCAAGCTAAATGATGCAAGGCCATTGAGTTTACTGATAGCGGCGTTAGATAGTGATTAAAAACACATCGACTATCTGGCATAACGACTAAAAGCAAGCATATAGCAAGAGTATAGTTTATAAAACCATCACAGTTGAACCGCAATCAGTAATCACCCCCATAGCTAGCTAGCTTCCTCCATTCCATGCATTAAAGTCAACAAAACATCCCCGACGACAGCCATCACAACTCTTTAAATCCCCACCGAAATGGCACGTGTTAGGTCGGTGCAATGATGCATCCAGAATTAACAAATAATTCATCATTACCTCCTGCAGTAAACTATGTCTCTTTCTTAATGTTCCCCTTTCTATTTGTCTCGTTTTATGAAATCCAATCTATCGATTATCTTCACTAGCTAGGCTAGCTTGAAAGCTAGGTTGCAAGCAGACGTCAGCCTCACGCCTACTACACGGCATTGGGGTATGTGATTGGCTTGACCACGTAGTAGTAACCACCCATTTCTGCGTTCTCGAGATGTTGTTGGTTTCGGTAATGAAGGACTAATATCTAAGCCTATCACGTTAACGCACATAACGCACGTAGGAACCCTAACATACTGGTTAGGGTACATAGAAATGGTTTCGATACGTTTAACTAATCTCCTTGACAATTAAGTTTAACAGCCAATAAAAAAGGCAAAGATGCTGATCTCACATTTCTATGCATGCATTTGTGAATATAGTTTTATTGCACGTTTACTAATAGCATTTTACATCAAGCAATGTACCTTTTATTTGTCTTAGGAAGCATTATTCCTATGAGACGCCCAGGCAGGTCTCAACTTCCTAATTGCTCAGACCCCGAATGCACTTTACATAGTATTCCTGTAAGATAAGCCTTGATTATAGTCTGCACTACTTTTGCATAAGTATGCATAACAGGCACATCATAAGACACGAAACAGCCTTGCTCCACACAACCCAGATGACTACATGGTAAGTTTTACACATCCACAAAGGTGGCAACAAAGGGAAACACATTTCACTTCCCTTCCACGAAAATATAAGCAACAGCATTTTAGTGGCGCTTTTAACCCTTGTGTTATCTTCGGGTCATTCTGACCCATCAGTCATTGTGACCCACCGTCGTATTGCAACAAATTTACCGCATACAAAAACAAAGTGAAGCATTTTCTTTTAACCATTGGGCTGTCTCAGAAAAGAAAGTTATTTATATTTGTTTTTGTATTGAGTAAACACAACGATGGTTCGTTATGAACCTTTGGGTCATGTGACCCGAAGGCAGCACAAGGGTTAAGAACAAGGTGTTAAAACACTGAAAGTGACACAGAACAAGCTTAAAATGTTGCAATTTTATTTTATAAAAGGCTGAAGATTTATTGGAAATGTTGCACCAAACATGTGCAAGCAAGTAGTAATACATCTAAAACTACATATCAAACAGCTAAAATGTACTAAAAAATATACAATTTCAGAAAATATACATTTCCAGTCTATGCAAATCTTGTAAATATTTGAGGTATTACTAATATCTGCAGCCACTGGCATTCATTCAGCAAGGAGGGTGGTCTGTTCCTTAGCTTCTCCCTAACCTGGACATTTTTCTTCTGGCCTCATTAACTAATCACCGGTCTAAGAGCTTCCTTGAATGTTTTTTGCTTGTAATTCCACCACAAAATAACCATACACACAAATGAGTAGGCCAAGGAGACGACAGGAGATGGAATCGAACTCCGATACACACCAATAAAAGGATTAAAACGGAAGTAAAAAAAAAAAAGAGAATTTAACCAACAAAGTACAAATTTTGATTCTTAAAATATTTCCTGTCCACTGCCAAGGGACAAGACCTACAGAGCTAAATATTCAGGGTTTCCACAGAATCGCCTATCAAGAGTTTTGTGGAAACCCAAAACAGGAACTCTACAATTCCCTACTGGTTAAGTGATTGGCTTCTTTGGACTCGTTTCAAACTTATAAGATGGAATCCCTATGCTTATACAACAAAGAGTAAACGTGAATACATGTTATATTTAAAAGGGATAATTAATAATTCTACAAGACATGGAACAAAATATCAAATCACCCATTTTCTAGATTAGTTCAGGGGCAGGAGACTTTTTCTTCTGTCAAATTTTTACATTGTTTTAATCATGTTAGGAAACTTTCTTATTACAAGTGATATGATAAAGTAGATCACATCAAAAAGGCAGCATATGAGTGAAAGTGTTATTGGAATTAGTTCATTCAAATTCACACTGAAACCCTTGTAAAAGAAGACACAGATCGCAACTAAGCACTTTTGAGAACTTCAAACTCAAATGCTTCTTGGTTGGAGTCGATACCAAATTCATCCACGTAATTCTTCCTACAGTTTGCACCCATGTGTAATACTCCACCTTGATTTCCCAAAAAAATACAAGGTGGCTTCGTTTCCCAGTCAACCAGGGAACACATAACAAAGGCAGGTAACGGACATTTCTTTCTAAAAGGATATGGGACTGTGCCATTTACAGGAGAACAGTTCCACCAGACGAGACGTCAACGGATTTGGTGAGCTTGAATACATGTTCCATTTGGGAGTGTCCTATCCTTTTCTCTCTCTCTCAACAACGGATGTGGCTGATGGCATCTGACGTTTGGCTTCATCAGCTCTTAGAAGACCCTGCATTCTACGGTTGTAAGGCATTTACTCAAAGAGGAAGCAGGCATGAATTAGGTTTTGGCGATTTCGGGTCAAAACGGCACTTGGACAATGCTACGTTACAAATACATCTGATCAAGGCAGTTTCTATAACATTACCAGTTCAAGGACTTTTCAAGTTGGACCACGCCCTATGATGGGGGGACGGGCAAAAAGGCAGAACATTTTTCTTTTTCTCTTTCATATTTGTAAAATATATTAAGAAAGTGATTCTTTTGTACTGTACTGACATGCTAAATTGCCCTCATAAGTTCATTCTGTTCCCCTGGCGGGTCGAACAGACTGTCACAGGTTATCACCGTCCACTGCTGTAGCCGGGGAACAGCTGCTTTAGGATGGCTTGGAGGGGTTTGTTGATATTCATGGGGTAGTTTTTGCCAAGATCGTGTCTGCAGGCAGGGCAGGTATACACTTCCGCCTTAAAAGACCGTTGGAGGCATTCCTGGATGAGAAGATACGGGTCAACCGTCAGTACATATCTGGCCACACTTATTTTTAGAAGGTACAGTGAAATCCCCAAAATAAAAGGGGGGGGGGGAGACACACCAAATGGAGAAGTTGTCGGAAATGAGCCTATTACACGGTTAACCATGAACTTATGTTCAAAGCCATTTTTAGCGAAAGGGTGCTCAACTTACCCTGCAGACGTTGTGTTGGCACTCTGTTGTGACTGGCTGGTAGACCACTTCCTGGCAGCATATGCACAAGAAGACCTCCTCGACTTTGTTCAAAAACCTCTGCAGGAGCAAGATGACAATTAGGCGCTCGTACGCGAGATCCTCAAAGATCCCACGAGTGCATTTGAGCCATCAGATATCCACGGAAAGATATCCTAATGGGGGGTGGGGGCGTTGAATAGGGAGGGGCGTCTGGGGGTCGTCTTACCGGTCCGAGAGCCAGGGACTCCATGGCTTCGCCCCAGAGCCTCTTGTTGGCCTCGTCGTCCTTGACGAGGGCCTTCTGCTCGCGGGTCAGTTTGTAGGACTCCACCTTCGTCTTCTTAGGGGTGCTCTTGGCTGGAGACGCCTTCTCCTCGGCTGGGAACACAAGACAAAACGGCACGCGTGACCATGATGAAACCGTGCCGGTTTACCCGGGCGTACTTGCGTCGTTCGGATCGCAAGCTAGCTCGGCGCTTTTTCTCCGCTCGCCTGAAGCAGAGCGCGACGGCACTACTCGTACGTTGAAGCACTTGGATCGGGCCGTGATGGCGGCAGAGAGAGAGAGGGGGCCGTTAACTCACCCGCGCTTTGAGACTTCCTCTTCCTCTTTCCCTTGGTGGGCGTCTCGGTCAGCTCTTCATCCTGCTTGTTCTCCTTCTCCTTCTCTTTCTCCTTGGCAGCCACTGCCTCCAGGTAACCCTCGGGGTACTGGAAGGAAACCCAAGCCAACCGTCAGAAAACAAAAAAAAAGAACCCACAGACGCTGCTCGTCGCGGGGTTTCGGTTTGTTAACCGCAGGAGATTTCAGTCGAACACTTCCAACACAGATGAATGTTTTCACCCGGGACGGGTCTTAAGGTGAAAAGGTTTCAAAACGCCTATGAAGAACTCCTCCCGACGGAGGGCGGACGTGGTGGCGTCTGAGGGAGGAGGGCCCGGTCGCTACCTGCATGGTGAGGCCCAGCTTCTTGACGCGCTCCTTCCCGTCCCGGGTCCACGGCGCCGGCTCGTCGTCGTTGCGCTTCAGCATGTACCTCCAGACCAGGAAGCCGGACTTGCCCTTCTCCGGCCAGTACTTCACCACCTGTCACGACACAAGGTTTACATTTAAAAAAAATTCCCAGTACTTACTGTAAGTCGCTCTGGATAAGAGCGTCTGCTAAATGACTAAATGTACATTTAGCAGACGCTTTTATCCAGAGCGACTTACAGCGAGTACAGGAACATTCCCCCGAGGAAAGTAGGGTGAAGTGCCTTGCCCAAGGACACAACGTAATTTTGCACGGCCAGGGAATCGAACCGGCAACCTTCTGATTAATAGCCCGATTCCCTAACCGCTCAGCCATCTGAGCTCAGGGTTACCTCGCGGATCTACCCAGACAACGTGGAGATTGTCAGCGTGTGTACGTTCTCGGATCTCATCAAGCAGTGCGAGTAAAGGCTATCCAGTCCTAACCCACACTGCGACAAAGAGAACCAATATAACAGCTAGATAAGTACAGATTGCTATAAAAAGACCCACCCAGCTATCGGTCTGCGAGTCTACGGGTGGTCCCCCCCGTTTCCCTACCTTGTAGATGCCGTCGTATCTGTTGCCGTCTTCGGGGCTGAACTTGCTGTGCTTGCGTCCCTTGGAGCTGCGCACCACCCTGACGGGCTTGCCGGCCTTCCAGTCCCGGGCCTCCGCCCCGTCCTTCTCGTTCACCGCCGCGTTGCAGTTGAGAGCCAGGGCCCTGGGGGGGCACACCACAGTGGGGTCAAGTCCCTCGCATTCGGAACAGGATCTTGTTTGTGCACAGTGAAGTGGGCTGGTTTTGTCAAACCATGGCGCGATGCTAATGTTGGGAGTCAGGTGGTCATGTTTGGAAGGGTGTCGGCTCAGATACCTGTTCATGTTGGTGAGCTTCTGGTCGCACGACTGCTCGGCGGTCCTCTTGTTCCCTGAGAGGTCCCGCCCCCCGGAGCCAGTGTAGGTGAACTCGTTTCCGTCGTCCTGTAACCAATAGACAACCAGTATCAGCGTCATCCTCCATTGGTGGAGGCATATATAAAATTGCTACAAAGCACCGAAATCTGAGCTCATTCCCCATCAACCTGGCGCCAATAATTAAAAACCATTACTGCATTGCCACGAGTGGCATAGTCCCATCACAAAAGCTGAACAGTGGGGGGGGTTTGCCGTTTTCAACCGAATCTCTATCAACCGGGCAGAACTTGGACAAGGGGTCGTTAACTTTGAGCGTGGCCTGGCTGAAGGCAAAGTGTCCAACTTACCACATCATCCTCGTAGCCCCCTGCCAGCACCAGAGAGTAGGCCCCGTCGTTGCTCCTCCCGTGAATCCCGGCGACATGGGGTCTGTGGACTCCGGACTCGCTGACCTGCACGCACGGAACGAGGTCAGGAAGGACTGAGCTTTACACTAAATATCTCGGCTCAACGCACCCAGGGTGGCCCGTTACTCGGACACGGAATAAACCCTCTAAAAACAAGACTGGGGGTGTCAGCTGGTTGACGAGGTGCCGTTTACCTGCACTCTGAACTTCCAGAGGGTTCCCACGGGGACTCCGGGGATGGGGCCGTGGTGGTTGGAGGGCACGATGGTGCACTGTTTGGTGCGGCCCACACAAGCCATACCCTGTGGCGTGTGTGTGGGGGGGGGTTCAAGAAAGCAGAGAAACTAAGTGCCTCGTCAATTGAAAACGATACGAATAAATACGTCCGGCAAAAAGTGCGTTACCTTTCCCCAGTCCCTCTGACTGGAGGAGCTGGCGGAGGCCATCTTGGACTTCTTCTTGCTCTCCTTCAGCTTCTCCCCGGCCAGGACGACCTCGCTGGAGTCGGTGCGGCACTCGGGACAGTACCTGGAACATTTCCGACGGACGTGGTGAGCGGCAAAACACGGCGGGGCATACTGTGACTCGTGTGCAACAAGTTTTTGGTGACATATTTCAACGTTTGTTTTGTCCATGTGCATCTGTGACGCAGAATTGATGCAGTTCAAAACAAAACAAAAATCAACGCTTTGTGAAAAACCTAATGGTCTCTCGACACCATACCAACAGACTCATACAAGGGACACTGGACAGACTGTGGGAGCCCCAGACTAATTAATAAAAATTGGATTAATCTCCACCCCCCCCCCCCCCAATAAAAGGCCACCCCATCTGTCCCTCCCTTCCACTGACCAGTCCTCGTCCTCGGGGATGGTGCTGAGGGGGGGGTTGAGGCAGTAGATGTGGAAGGCCATGTCGCACTCGTCACACAGGAGCTGCTTATCGGGGTCCTGCTTCACGCCGCACACGTGGCAGTTGCACCAGCGGCAGCTCTTGGCGGGGTTGTCCTTGCAGTGCTTGCACTCGGGCCCGTTGGATCCTGCAGCGTGCGAAGAGGCGCGATTGAGTTCACGAAGGCAACTTCTTTAGTTAATTTATGTCAACATTCACCATCTTATGAAAATTCTTTTTTTCCCCAGGCGTCTTAAAATCCCCCCCCCCACCGATTTTGGGACAAATATATTTCGATCTTGATATACCACGCAAATGAACATCCGAATTACGGTTCTGCCAAAACCTACTTTTCATGGGGCTGTCGGACCCGGCTCCGGAACCATCTAGAACACCGGGCTCTTCAATCTTGTATATCTCAGTCAGGAACATGATTCGACAGTCATTCAGGGAATCACCCGCATCGCTGAAATAAAACACTGGATCTCAGCAAAACGTCCACAACCCACCCACACGTCACTAGACACTCCACATTACCAAGTCGGTCCCTTTATCGAGCGTGTCGAATTACTAGACCAAGTGCACATTTAAAACAAGACCAAAAACAGCATGTTTTTTTTGTCATGCTGCTGTATTTTATACCAAAAAAAAAAGGTTCTTCATGGGCATAGCTATGAGTATTAATAGAAACCCCTGGACGTGTATAAATGAAGGCATGAGCGGGTGCGCTCACCCGAGCAGGATCTTGGCGTGGATCTCGTGGACGGTGCGCGTCTCCTTCTTCTTCTGGATGGTGGCGTCGTACCAGTAGCCTCGCTCTTTGGGCTCGTCCGGGTTGTAGTTCACCATGACGACCATGCCGGGCTCCAGCTGGTGCCACTGGTACACCGTGCGGGCGCGGGGGCGCACGTCCTGCGCCAGCAGCTGCACCACCGGGTTCTCGGGGTAACTGGAGACCACACACACGCACACACTCAGTATACAACTCATCCACAACTCCAGGTGCTTCCTACATACGGCCATCTTACAGAGCACTGACACATCTACAAGGAAGGCGACGCGAAGGGCTGTCTGAACGCCGAGAAGAGCCGTCGCTGGCGACGGCGTCGTCAAAATTCGCCGTTCGGCTTAATGTTCCTCAGTTTCTTACACACTTGCAAGCAAGCCAATGCAAGTGTGCCTTTGGATGAGGATTACGTGCAGAAATAACAGACTTTGAGCAACCATTCTTTTTCCCCTCGTCAAACTGAAACCAAAAGACTGCTTTGACCCTGTTTTGTTGACATTGTTTAACTGCAATAATAAAATATGTGGTTTAGCTAATCATTCTCAAAGCCCCAAAAACGAGGGAGTAGTATTGTAACCAAGGGGATTTTGCATAACAAACAATACCAGTGCCTCTTCGCCTTTTAAAACACTACCAACTGCACTGTGGAGATGGATTACATGTGGGGGTGGAAGTGGGGATTTTTAGGCTAGAGCAAGCTGGAAGTGGTTTGGACATCTTAAATCAAGCTTAGCAAACTACTTTTCCCCCCTCACAGGCAAGACGGACAGAACTTCCCCAAGCAGTAGCCTAGTTGCACACTGACCAGCTAGAAATGTCCTTGCCAAGCACACAGTGAAAATTATATGAAAAAGTATACTTTTTCATATAATTTTCACTAATTCATTTTCGTTATGTTTATTTGTTACTTACTCTTCGTATTTGACGTGGTAGCGGATTTCCTCCTCTGCTAGTTTAGCATCTGCTCCTTCCTCCTCAGGGGTCTTTGGAGTTTTTGTGACATTCACAATCTGGGCCTCGAACCAGGCGCCCATGTTTAGATCTCTGGCATCAACAAACTCATTTATCTACAGAGACGAGGAAAGAAACGTTGGGAAATTGCCGCTTTTGGTTACCGTAATCGTAGAATCCCCACAACTGGGTGTGTGTATAACATGAGCGATATGTGGTACAGACATAAATATAAACACAGGATGAACGATGACTCCTAGGCAAACGCATTTGGGAACCGTTCCGGAGATGGCTCACCTTGTAGAAGCCAAACCCGGGATCGACGAGGTCAGGGGCGTCCGTCTGGCCCGAGGTACCCGCCGCCGGCGCCTCAGCCTCGCCGTGCGTCGAGCTCTTGTCGGACTCGCTCTGCGCGGAGCCGCAGCCAGAGTCGGAGTCCGACAGCTCGGCCTCTTTGTCCTTGCTTTTGAGGCCCGCGCTGGGGGCAGGTCGGGCCTGGCGGACCAGCAGCTGCACTATGTCGTTCAGGCCCACGTTGTAGTCGAAAATGGTGTGGCCGTCCTCCATCTGTGAGGGGGAGGCGGGAGATGTTAGGGATTGGCTGACATCGAACGTCAGACACCTGACTGTCCTCAGTGTGAAATGCAACAGTCATGCATGTGGGTTCGTATCTCCTTTTTAGCTTATGTGGTCGGTTTTTGAGAGAGGTTCATACGTTTTTGCTTAAGACTGTCTATTTTTGTTTGCATGTGTGGTTTCCTTATTTAGCCCGTAAAGGTTCATCACAGGATTTTAAATCTCTTTTTCAAGAGCGTCCTGGCCAAGATGAGCGCCACCAAGTCATTACACACCACATATTTTTAAGTAACAAAGAAAGTACAGTAGTATGATGACATCATACAAAAACAAACATTTGTAAGTCATGGAAACAGCCTCAAAATCCCTCGTCAATCCTTTCAATCGGGAAACGTTAATCCAATTTTTAAGTCTTTATTGTATGGCCTTCTAGAATAAGGTAAAATTCAAGTTTATTTGCCATTTGTAGCATGTACAGGCACATTGGAATTCTTTGGTCGTGCTCCTGACAATCCCTAGCGGACCATCTCACCCATCATAAATATAAACCTAGCTGTATATCAATAGCTGTATAATAAAGTCCTAACCTGTATGCACAAACCAACACGAGATTTGTTCATCTCCCTTTCTCCTAAAATCCCACGTTTAGTAAACCAAAACAGGAACTTTTCCATTGCCTAATGCAGATACTGTCACCTGACAACTTTGAAATGGACCCAGTTTCAGTCTCACCTGTTTGCCCCTGTAGAACAGCCTCTGTCTATCTGGTTCGACCTTGAAGAGTTCCAGAATCTTAACTCGCAAATCATCCACCTTGGTGAGTTTGGAAAGGGAGTCGATCCGATGGGTCTCCTTCCCATCCATGGTGCGCACTTGAATCCACATTGCAGCTGCCCTGTGAGAAAGGGAGGGCATTATGGGTAAATATACAGAAGCTGGTTGTTAATATTTAACCTTTGTAGTAAAAAAATAAATATATATGTAATCCACCTCTGATCCCTAACATCTAAGCAATCTAGGAAGTGGTCAATGTGCATTGATCTACTTCTACAATATGCTGATTTTAATACAGTGCGGGAAACTGCACAAGCCACTCCCACCCCTTTAAAAGTCACTACAGAGACCCCATCCGAGCGCGAGGGAGCGCTATTAAACAATGTGGCTTCCATTCACGGCAGTTTTGTCAACCACGCTGTGAGAACACAATAGGTGGCGAGTTCGGACAAGTGACTTGTGTACTCTAGGCCAGCACAAACAGTGTAAACAACAGTAACGTTATTCGTCTTTTAAGTGCCTTAAATCCACTGTTGATTTGAACACAGCTGGGCCACTGTTGTAGGCGAGGTCTCCTCGGGTCAGCTGGCTCGATGGAGCAAGGCGAGCGTGGCCGTGACCATGAAGAGATCAACTAGACTACCATCAAACTTTTATCAATTGTACAGGTTCACACTATTCAGCTACACAGTATCAACACGCCAGCAAGCTAGACATATGGCTACCAGGAAAATGCTGCAGCTTCATACAGTAATCCTTTCCTTATTAATCGACGTTGACTGTGACAGCGCACCACGTTAAGGGCGCTAACTTAGCCAATGCTAGCTAGCGATGTGACCATCAGTGACTGAACAGCGGATAACGTTAACGCTTACTACACATTTAAATGCTTCACGACTTTTCAGGAACGGTGTTAAGTCAGTTGTGGACGAGGACTCGAATCTTTTTTAATCTTACCAGTTCAAGCTAGCCACATTCGGGAACTCTTTTTAACAAGTTTGATCAAGCTACAAGTAGCTTTAAAGCTAGCTATCTAATTTCATAAGTTGAACAAGTTGAGTCATTACGTTACCTATTTATAGTCCAAATGCAATCAGGAAAAATATGTTAAAATCCCGTCAATCGTATTCCCTAAACAACTTCTTGGTCAAATTTCCACGCACTACCCTTCTGAATGCAGTTGAAGACTGAATCAATAAGAATCTTCAATAGTTTGTTTCCCCGCCTGCTAAGAAGTCTTTGTTTCACCATTGGATAAGGCAAGTTCGGTTTATGCACCTGATAGGCTGCAAACTCCGTCAATCCCCAGTGTGACCGGAGCTTAGGCTCAGCGCGCGAAAACGGTGGTCTCGTCGCACTGGTTCACTTCCGAGAATTTGACGCGAGATTATGTAAATATCTGTTACTACTACTTAGTTAGATGCCGTTTGGCATATTGACCCGTTTGTTGGACTAAGCAGCGCACATAAACAGTCGTCGATGCACCTCCCTTATACAATTCACTTTTTATAAGGACTTTAAAATATAAACCTTAGCGTGCACCGCCAATGTGAGACTGGGAGTAGTATGTGACAGACCATATGCTGATGACGCGTGTTGTTGTTGTGCCATTAAGTGAGACTCCTTGTTCACTTTGGCGGGAGAACTCCTTGCCAAGTGTGAACAAAGTACAGCGTTTTATTCAGGGCTTCAAGGAAAATAAGTCTTCTTGTTCCTTGTCTGAACTGCAGATGTTATTCATTCAAAGTCGAAAGGCTTACCGTGTATTGGTAGGCTACTGCGGTGTTTTTATTGTGATGTTTGGACCCATGATAAACATGTTTGTTTCTAAACCCCCATCACAAACTCGGGTCCTCTCACACAATGAGGAGGGGGTAGCTTATTACCCAGACTCCATTGTTTTTCAACGACTTGGTTTCCTGCCTCCACGGTCCCACCTTTCTGACTTACGGTAGTTTATGTTGCGTCAAAGTGCCCGAAGAAGATAACATATAGCATATGTCTAACCGATAGGAGATGGGGGTTCAATAAATACAGGTTAATAATAAAAAAATAACGGACTAAGAAACATTAATGAAATGCAACTACATTGTCCCGGATCCTCTATGTAAGTAACAAGTAATTCAAACAAAATACCTGTAAATAGACCAATACACTTTGAGCTAAGTTAAAGTTGTTTTAATCCTCTAATGTTGTCCATATAATTGTCAATGTAGTGTCAAACAAAAGTTAATAGCGCCATCTGGTGGACAATTATTATGCTCTTCCTGTGGGAAATTAAAGTCCCAAAAGATCGTACAGATACTTTAGATAAAGTAGAAACTCTCTGATAATGACACAAATATCACAAATAAACATTGAATTGATCCATTCAGATTTCAGGAATGTGAGCAGGCGATCCACTGTGCAATAAGATTTCGGATGTCACGGAAGATGGACATGGCAGGTCAGGAGCAGAGACTAACGATGCTGCCCGCACCCGGTGCAGCAGGCCATCCAGGAAGTCCGCTTGCTGCTGAGTCATTGCCTGAGAGAGCGAGCTCGGTAGGGCTTGCAGGCTGAGGAGGATTGCGTCTAGTTTGCCCTCCAAGGTTTCCATCCGCCTGTCCATCTCCTCGCTACGCCGCTGGAGATCTGAGACCAAGTCATACATCATGCTCTGTGTCTGCAGAGCAACATGGGGGGAAAAACTAGCCGTGGTCAGTGATACCATGGGTGTACAATATGTGAGAATGATGAAGAGGAAGATTATGATGACAGGGATTAGGATGACAAGGGAGAGGAAGTGAATGATGAAGGGTTAACGTTTCTACCTTTGCTAAATCAACAAGCGTGTTGGCCTGGTCCATTAGTTTCCTCTGCTCCATTTTAATTCTGCGTAGCCTTGGAGGAAGCAAAGTCATTTCAGACATGCTGTACACGATATGGATTATGTTCTATGGTGGCACTTGGAGGTTGTAAATCAATACTTACTGGTGAATAGCTTGCAGAAATTTGCGTTGGTGTTTGCGAACCTTTGCGTGGTCGATCTTCTGGACCAGCTTGGTGTGTTTGTAGATGAGCCATGTTTCCCTGAGGACATTAGCTGCTGTGTTTTTCACCTGTGGAAATGTCCCATGGTAACAAGCAGAAGAAGTATGTTACAGTACCAAAAAAACCAAAACAAAAACAGCAGCCCACACCGTTTTATATATTTTCCACTCACCCGTTTATAGAGCTGGGTGTCCATCATGAAATTGTGAACGTGCTTCTCAGCCCGGGTTAACTCAGACTTTCTCGCAACCACGGCGACCACCAACGCAGTACAGCCAGCGCCCTACAGACAGTCTAAGTCATGAACATTCCCATTTCACCAGGACAAAGCCCTGGAACGTGTAAACATACTCAATAATGCTGACAAGAAATACAAGAAATGGCTCTGATTCAGCTCGAACCGAGAAGAACAGAACGCGAGACATCTAACAAGTTTCAATACTGTCCCTATCTCATATTTATCCCATTACTATGATAAAAATATATTTTTTTTTAACTCTCACCATGATACCAGTCAGTAGACACACTCCTTTCCCACAGTACGTGTGAGGGACCATATCTCCGTAGCCAATGGAGAGGAAGGTTATGGAGATAAGCCACATGGCTCCCAGGAAGTTACTGGTCACCCCCTGAGAGTCATGATACCTGAGGAAGTACAGGAAATGCACCAAGGGTCATAGGTCGTCACTGGTGATCACTATGGACCAAATACATCTTGAGAGATCAAAGTTTAAATATGTTACTTTTAGATGAATTTGAACAGCGACATGGATGTTTTTAAGTTAGAAAGGACTCGGTTATAATAATCCCGAGGAGAGGGAAAGAAACGGAGTCGCGACGCGTCAGGTGACATGTCGGGCCTGCGATGTACCTCTCGCACACGCGGACGGTCCACGCGGCGATGATCCAGCAAGACACGCTAAACACCAGAAGCACGGTGCCGGGGCAGATGGTCATCAGAGTCTTCATGACGAAGCGCGTGTCGAAGCTGATCTTGTTCAGGGCTCCGATGCTCCGCGAGGACGCGTCGCTGAACAGCTTGCTGTGGAGCAGCATGACTCGGCCGATCAGATAGAGGCGCAGGAACATGGGGATGGAGAGGACGATGTCGATGTCGGACTTGGCCGCGGAGGGAGGGTTGGCGAAGGGCAGCCGCGTGGTCCAGGCGAACGCGTACTGGCCGGGGATGGGGTGCACGGCACAGACCAGGAGCTCCAGGAGGAGCAGGAAGATCCGCTCGTAGGTCATGGCTATCCTCCAATCATCCGCTCCATTGTCCACCATGAAGAGCTGTTCATTAGGAGGGAGAAGAGAGGCGGAGAACGGGGATATTCAAACCAACATGAACAAGGCGTTCGGAGACATGACAGACAATGACAATTGCCTTGACAGATTAGTATTAAGAGAACCTATTCTCTTTATGCGTTTACGGAAGTGTTGTGTAGTTCTACAAAAATGCCCGAAGGATGGGTGGCCCTGTGTACTGACCTGTATTTCCCGGGCATGGTACATCAGAATGAGGCCTAGCAATATAGCAGTAGAGAGACTGATGAGGCATTTCAACGCAAAGGAGTACGTCGATGCCTGCAGCCAGAACGAGCAGACAACACGATAAACAACACGGGGAACCTCAACCGAAACCCCCCCCCCCCCCCCCAAATAAACAGACTTCTTCTTCTACAGCTGATAGCGGCAACGGACGTGGTTCCCCTGTTACCTTGGTGTAAACGACGGAGGACAGTTCCGTCTCGGCCACCATGGCGACGATCCCAAACATCCCGCAGATCAACGCGTAGTCGCTCAGCTGCTTGCGCTTCCCGAAGAGCGCCCTGCGTTGGCCCAGCCGGTAGCCGATGTCCTTCGTCTTCCTCTGTGGCGCCTCGCCTCCGTCCCTGGTGAGGCTGTCGCTGCAGGCCTTACTCGAGTCCTCGCCGACGCTTTTCGAAAAGACCTCCTCTAAAAAGGAGCTCTGGACAGGCTGTCTCTCAAAGGCCGGGTCGACCAAATGACTCTCGGAAGTCCCGTGGCTCTCCAGAGGTCTCGCGGCGTCTCCGTAGAAGGTGCCACCGGTCGGGAAGGTGTTTAAGGGGGTTGGAGAACAATTGGAGAGGGACGACTTAGACCCGTCTTGGCCCTGCATGGTAACAGTGAGCGTTTGCTCGTTAAGAAGGAACAGGGAGACAACGTACATTTCTGCTTTTGAACTTCTTTAAAGGGCCTTCATCGACAGAGTCATCAATTGAGGACACAAAGCAGGCCATCAATAATGTTGTCGAAGCGACTCACTGTACATAACAAAGTTAAATTGGCATTTATTAGGTTTCATACCTGATTATCCGGTTGCTTGTTCCTCTTCTCATTACAGTAATGATTCTCCTGCCAGCGATGGCTACTTGTAGAAGAATAAATACTTCCGTGTTTGCTGGCCGCCTCAGACGACCTCCTTACACGAGGGGTGCTGGTGAATGGAGGATAGGCCGGGAACTGGTGATGCTTTGGGCAGACGGGTTGTTTTTTGTCATCCGAAGTCCAGCTGTTTCGGTGAAAACCACGTTGTGGATCTGAGTCTTGCCGTAGATACTGCTGAAGCGATTGTGGCTGGTTCCCGCAAAGGTCGGCCAGGTCACCGACACAGCAGTTCCGTGGACTTCGACCCGACGTCTTCTGAGGCGTTAACGACGGTTGCTGCTCCCCTTGACTCTGGGAGAAAATCAGGTGCCGTCTGGCTTCACTGGATTCGACTGAATGCAAAGGGATGTTGAGAAGATGGTCTGGGTTTTCGGCGGTCGAAACATGAGGTAAATCATGATCTTTGAGTTTAAAATGGTTGTTTTGTTTTTGCTGGTGATGCTCATTTAATTCTCCATCTCCTTCACAGTGGGACATGAAACTATCCTTGAAGCAATTAACCATCTCTTTCATGTCATCCTCTTGATTAAGGACTTGAGGGAAAATATTTATTGTCGATGGCACCAAGGACCTCGGTTGCTTCTTAGTGCTAAGATTTCCACTCTTGGAAAACCCGGTGAGGCAGTCCTTGAGGAAGCCCTGCTTGGACCGAGGCTGGAAACTGGCTGCCTCCGAATCCTGGAGCATGTTGAGAGAAGGACCATCGCAGCGACACACCTGGCTGGGATGGCCCATGTCGGTCCCATGCCACTCAGCAGACTGAACCGAGCCCAGGTGAAGATCAGGGGGGCTTCCTATCTGACTGCAGAAACGAAGCAGGTCTTGATTGCTCAATTGCGAAAGCGTGGTGCTCCGCGTTTTGAGCGGAGACGGTTGTGGAGAAGAAACGGGCAGCAGGGGAACTCCATTTGTGGTTGCGTGCGAGGAAACTGTTGTGGCGAAGTTGCCGCCACGTTCTCGCGTCGAGGCCCGGGGATGGAGGGCTGTTCCAGAGTACTGATATCTCATGACCTCGGATGGTCCGGTAGGAGATGCCCCCCTTGAGTTGCAGTGTTCAGGATCACGGTCACGACGCCTATCTCCAGTTGAGTCGAGACGGTGTGTTGCATTGGTGGGTTTGACCAAAACCAGCCTCATTATGTCAGCTTGTGTAGCAGATGGGCCTCAGGAGAAGATTAGCGATGCTAGATATTCAATGATTAAGTTGATGAGTAATTGCCCGTTGTATTCTAAAAATCCTGGTTATAGGGCATTCACAAGAGAAGAATCTGCAAAAGAGCAGATTTTTTTTTTAATGGATAATAAATCGCAATGATTATAGATATTTTGTCTTTCAAAACAACCTATTTTCCAGACTGAATAGATTCAGTATTTGATTAGAGACTGTTCCCAGTACACGTACACAATCTTTACAATTATTACAAATGGAAATGGTAATAATGTAATATTTGAGTGTTTTGAGATTTTTCTATTTAGTGCTCACCTTAAACTGTAACTGTATTTGATTGTGTCTCACAGAACCATGTGTGACTCAAAAGCTGTTGTCAGAACCAGATGAGCCCCCCTGATGTTACCTCACCAAAGGGAAATCAGCATATTAGCGCTGAGACTCTATGGATTTCTCTATTAATTAAACCCATAGATAATAATCCAAACATATCTGAATGGATTTGCTACTATACATTACGACCACTTAAATATGACTACTTTGAGCAATGTGGGAATATATACACAAATTAATATTAAGTGCGTCACAAATTATTCAAGTGATCAGGGCAGAACTGAGCTTTTTCTTTTTTATGTACATTGTTTTAAACGAAAATTGAACGTAACCCTTGGTCAAAACAGTTGCAAAACTGAAGGAAAACAATAGACACTTTTTTTTGTGTTTAAAAACAGTCATTCAAATCCACGCATTTATTCCTGAATTCATATCAACAATAAGCAATGTTTCCACTCTCATATGGGATTGCAAGTGCTCGTAACTTGTGCCGCGCATCTTACCTTCATCCTCTTCTCTCACTCCTGTCTCTCTCTCCAATCTTCGAAGACGCAGGTTTCTAATTAGAAGTCGTCTTGGCCGGTTGGAAGGCACAGTGAAGATGAGCGTCCTCCAACAGCACACAGACTCCTCCTGGTCCCCACACTTGACAGGGCTAGTGTAGGGGAGCTTTCCTTTGAAAGTAATCATTAGGATTCAAAGTGAAGGAAGGGCAGCTGCTCGGCTTGTTAAGAGGCCCAGATGCAAATGGACCCAGGGGGAAAAAAACCAACAGGTCCTTGCGGAACACAGACAAACATGTGACATGGGATCTAAAGCAACAACAAAAAAAAACAGGACATTTCACTGATACGTGGGCCTCAAAGAGCGTCCATAAATAGACGGGAATTGTCGCGAGCTGTGAGAGGTGTGTGTGTGAGAGGAAGGGCCGATTTGAATTCAGAATCGTAATTAGGGGTCAGAGAAACTTGCCATTGATGCTACGCAGTTCAAAGGCCTTCACAGGGCCTCTTATCTTCTCTGCACCAGAAGAACAGATGGCACAAAGTGTCTTTTCTTTCCGGATGGGAACGAATGAGTCCAGCAAGAACACAGTGATAAATACATCACATCCCTTTCTGATATGCTGGAGCACTGGCCGCCTTCCATTGTGTACAGTACACTATCCAGTACTCAGAAAATTGCACTCCGTTTATTTTCTGCCGTCTTTTTTTCTTGTGTTAAAAAAGGTCCTGTTTCTTACTATATCTAATGGACACTAACTGATGCACCCTGAATATCAGTCTTTTTCAGAGCAACCCTTTTCAATGCCTATTTCGCTGATTTGCTTTGTCACAAGGGAGCTCAAATTCAGAGCAAAAGATGACATAACACACAGTAACACATTTCGAAGCCGCATACTTCTGAAGGCTTAAGAAATTCAAACGCACGAGAACCCAATAAGGGGCCAAAATGGTAGATGAGGCTGTTGATCCTTTCCCCTAACCTTGTTATCCATGCTGCGTTAACTGTAGTTGCTCTTTTTCCTGGCAACAGGCACAACCACAAAGACAGCTGGGTGCTGGGGTCAGCGTTTCAGCATCTGAATGTTGCTGCGCTGTAACAAACCTTTGTAAAGAAGAATGGCAGAGCACAGGTCACCAATCAGATAAATAATTGCCAGGCTCCATCAAATAAATGTACCAATACCTTTTGGGGTAAAGTGGAAGTACTCTTATTTTCATTCGAGCCCCGAGTAATAGGCCGACAGATAGGAGGCAACGAGAGTACACTTTGGAAGATGCAATTTATTTGCGTTTGTGTTAGTTTAGTCACAGAAACTGAAAAGCCACACTGGTTATAAATTGTTTATATGATTTGTAATATTTCATCATTTTAAGAGGCACAATTTCATCGACCTGCAAAGTACTGGCACCTACAATAGAGCAAAGCAAATATAATCCCTGTTTTCATTTATCTCATCATGCGTCTGAGTCCTCAGTAAACTCACTCAGCTATCAGTCATTTAGATATTTTTTTTGGACTGAATGGTCTAGAAGAATGCAGTCGAAATAGCGTCAAATAAATTGACTCGGTGATATAGCATCCTCAGCTGCAGACAAGCTTTTGAATCAGTCACTCAAGGCATGCACGAGGCTCCAGGTCACATGACAGCACCTTTTTGTGTGACATCACACCTCGTTAGATATTTGCTATGTTCCCTGAAAACAGTTTGGGTACTGAAGTGCCAGCTGGTCTTCAAACGCAACTCATGAAATGCAGAGAGCCTGCAGGACAGTGTTTTGGATTCAATGAAATATCACAATCAAGACTGCAATACAACCAATGAAATGGCCATCATTTCAGCTGATATGTCGGCGTGCCCAAAAAACTCCCCTCTTTGTGCGGAAAAGATGATCACACCTCATCTACACAAGTGGTGATTTTCTAACTGTACTCTGGTAAAGCACTCCTTGATATTACTTTATAATTATATTATTATAAGTATCGCACGACTTATTGAGACCCTTGTTAGTAACTGTGGCAAAAAGCATCTGGGGTATGTATCGGAAACTTCAGCCGAAGAGCCTCTGCAAAATAACGGAGAGCCATAAAGGAACTGTCAAGCAAATAGGATTTCACTTCCCAGCTTCTTGCAGGGCTGCCATCATGCAATGCTGTCAAACACAAATACGGCCAAACTAATCCAAAATAAATAGAACCAAATGGGTGATTCAACTGGAAATAAGTTACTTTAATTCGTTTTTCACGTCTGCCACCCCTCAGCCTCCCATTTTTTTATTGAAATACCAGAAATAAAAACAACTTCACCCTGTATGCAGGCCTCGCCATTGGGCACACCGACGTGAAAATTGGTGGCTTGCAACCAGCGATTTTCAAATGAAAGGGAAGTGGATTGTTGCAGACACGAGTCCTTGATTGGAGAAGGCTCCCCCCCCCCCCCCCCCCCGCGACATACTTCATGAAAAGGGGGGGGGAACAAACGATAAACGAGTTGCATCTTCCAAAAAGTAATATCCCCCCCCAGTGTGCCGGGCACAGTTCGTTTCCCAGAGCCGGATCACTTGCTGTTGTAGGTGTTGAAATGCTGGTTGAGGGGGTTCTCCGGAGACTTCATCCACTCCTTCTTCAGCTGCTGCTTGAGCTGCGACAACCTCATGTTGGGGTTCTCCATCTTCAGGCGGGGCATGTTGGCCTCCTCGTACGCCGCGTACGCCGCCTTCACCCTGCGCTCGGGGTGGCGGTCCACCTCCTCGCTCGTGCTGGGAGGAAAGCCACAGACCACAATAAGACCGACTGCGCCGTATGGGAGAGCGTACAGTGACGTACTCAGTGATCCCAACTTGATTCCTAGGACACATGCTTACTTGTCCCATCTATCTTATCTTCAGCATGGACAAGAGCATTCTAATATGCTGTAGTGCTTTGAGTGCAAGAAAGGCGCATTACAAATTAGATGTATCATCATTATCAGGAGTAGTAGTAGTAATATGTTCCGTTTAGTGGCCCTAGCGCTCACCTGAGCACGGAGATGGCATCCTCTATGGTTCTGGCCTCCACTTCCCCTTCCTCAAAGACGATCCTGTTCACGTTCTCTTCCAGGGGAGTCTCCAGGTGGCTCTTCTCTGGAGACGGGAATAGAGGGCCCGAAAAAAGGGAGGGATGAAGACAAGGATTTGAAAAACAGAGGGAGAGGTGGAGAGAGGGAGAGGTAGAGAGAGAGAGGGGTAGAGAGAGAGAGGCAGAGAGAGAGAGAGGCAGAGAGAGCGAGAGAGAGGCAGAGAGAGAGAGAGGCAGAGAGAGAGAGAGGCAGAGAGAGAGAGAGCGAGAGAGAGGCAGAGAGAGCGAGAGAGGACAGACAGTGGGACAGGCAGGAGGGAAGAGAGTAAGAGAGAAAGAAAGGCAGTCAGAGAGATGGGAAAGGACAGTGAGAAACAGGGAGACTACACAAGCCTACATTGTGGCCTATATTATTGACTGGAGAGAGGGACTTGGAACTGTAACCTTTCAGTGTGGGCTCTTCTTCGAGCTGTTGCTGTTCGATGCGAAGTGTCTCCTCAATCTGTGCCCTGGTGACCTTGCCGGTGACTTTGCCGGTCGCAAGCTCCGCGGTGGCTCTTCCCCGGATCCTTGCGCTCTCCTCGTCCAGGAGTCGCTGATTCTCCTTCTTTCTTTCCAAAGCCTCCAGACGTTTTTTTTCCTTGTCATCCTGTGTAGAGGTACACAGAACTGTGTAGTCTGATACGAACTGCATGACACCCATTTGAATTTCAATGCAGGCGGAGAGGTGACTGAGCCGTCGTCAGATGCATGACTTCTGTCAAGTAGCTTCACATCATGAATCTTTACAGACGCGCTGCGAGGTGTGGCTCACCTTTCTCTGCTCTTTCTTTAGCACATGTTTATCGTTCTCCTGCCAAAGGGCGTCCTCCAGCTCCTGCTTTTTGCGGGCGTCTACCACCGCTTTAGCCTCTGCCTTGCGGGCCTTGGCAGTGGCCGCCTTGGAGTTCTCGCCCTGGAACTTTTTCGGCATTCCAATGGCTACTCTTCAGCTACTGGGGACAAAGAGTGAAATGTACAGGGACATTATTTGTTGAAAGCTATCTAGCTGCGAAAATGGACAAGCCATCTGGGCAATCAGTTCGTAGAGAGCACTAGACATGTCTAGCGCGTCAGGTTGACAGTTAAATCGTAAAAGTGGCTAACACAACTGTGTCAAAAATGAATAGCTGGAAAGCTAACTAGATAGCTGGCTGCTGGCTGTGCTAGCTAACGTCGATGCCTGAGAAGGCGATAGGCAAGTGTCCGAAGATTACTGAGGAGCACTGTTAATAAAATATGTCAAAAACCATTCAAAGCAATATGTTTTGTCGCACCATTAGTTAGGAAAATAAGCAGTACCTGAACGACAACAGAGTATTGTTGATTCGAATGGGCATCCACCACCCCCCTTCCGTAAGTGACGCACAAAAATGACGTACAGGAGGAAACGGCAGCATTTAAATGACGTTATCCTCTAGAAAATCTGATTCCGTACCACATTTTTATTAAATTAGCTTACAGAGAATAGTTTGACATAGAAATGCACATACACAACACTGTACTGTATTCACGCACTTAATACAATTATTTAAAATAATCTAAAATAAAAAAACTTTTTAGTCTGAGAGCAATGCGCCACATTAACCACACGAGGGTGCTTTACGTTGCACTGACTGCGCATGACGTGGACCATTATGGAGCAAGAAGGAGAGGATCTCAACAACGGCTCAGAGTTGGCTGGAAATGAACCTATTCATGCACGCCTCGATGCAGTAAATGCACGTACAAGCAAACGAATTAAAGAACTAGAAAATGTGGCGCTGCAGACTACTTTAACGTCGGTGGAAATGGAGTCAGAAGCTGCTGGTGATTGTGGTGGTAGCAGAGGCCAAGAAGAGTCTAAAGGGAGCGACGGACATTTGAATGGTTTGTCCTACGACGAAACGGGCGCGCCACTAGAAACAGGCGACGCGAATTCGCAGGTATACGCACAGCTAGACGTTGACAAGGACCAAGTTGAAGAGAGGACACTCACTGACCATTTAAATAAGCGACTTCTCTCCTCGTTTCTCGAAAAACTGAACCAGAGAGACCTGGCTCTTCCTGGAATTCAACGCCTGGACTGCGCTGTCGCAGACGAGGATTCCAACAGGGCCGTGGATGAATGGTGATGGCAGTAGTCCCTCAACAAATGCCGATCGCTTCCTCATTGCTTCAACAAGCAACAAGCCCAGAGTGGCTCAAGATTGAATGCTGTTGACAAGAATGACATTGAGAAAGCCCTGAAAATGATATAGGGAAGTGCATCTCGCTCAGGCCGACGGGGACATGGTTTGAAATTGCAGGACTATGTTGAGACATCATATGTTGACATCGATAAAAGGAACTTCTGTCTTGAGTTAATGCCTACGCATGCATGTTTTCATAATTCATGGGAATAAGGGCAACACAACATTTGGTGATGTCGAACAATAAAAACATAACAATCCATTTGAATAAAATGGATATGACCAAGCGAGCATGCATATTGGCCTCCAATTGTTACCTTCCATAATTTGGTCAGTCTCATTGCATGACAATAAAATGTCTATTCATACCATAGCAGGTGTTATTGTTGGTCTGAGTCAGCCTACATAAAGCATGTCTAATGAAACAGCTGAGTGCATGAATCACATGACAACAATCGTGGTTTTATACATTCTTTATTACTGGGGTAACATATGATCAGATGTTCACTATGGAATGTGCAGGAATCTTAACATTAATTTTATTTACAGAGTAAAAAAAACAAAACATCTCTATCTAGTTGAACAATTAGTCTCCACTGCAAAATTAAGCATTCATATTCATTTTTAGATTTATATCCCAATGCAGTTCTGCTTAAGTAAACCTGTTCATAAACTGAAACCTAACTTTGGCAGAGAAATTACATATACCAAACTTGCTCCAGTAGTTCACTGGTTAAATGAGTATCATCTTCCCAGTTAAGAGTCACAGGTGTGCAGCGAGGAGCATGACGATTCAACAAAGAATTCCTTTACAAATGAGCGATTTTGAACAATCCAGGACTCGGGAGAATGTAAACCAGTGATATATGAACTACTCTACTGGTCCTTTCCCATGTTCAGATGAGGACAACAAAAGAAAAGCACAAGAATCTCCCTCGACATTTAATTCATAAATCGAGTTAAAAAACGATTCCTCAAAGAGTGCTATGATTTTCCAGGGAGCATAGAGTGGGGGTGATTCCTCGAGTATTCGTCCCTTTTGTGGAAGCTGGTCAGTGCCACGGTCTGTGAATGATTTATCCCTATCTCCGCCTGGGAAGACGGGGGGAAAATGGAGTTGCATTTGGGAAACTTGTCCAATCAAGAGAGAAAATGATCTTCCTCTCACAGTAACATGCTCTACATTAGGGAATACTAATATCGCTATGTCACTCGTAGAATAATGTGCAAATACCACTCTGGGATCACTAAAGATCTGATCTAATGAAGAACACAGAAAAGGTACTTTGAAATCCTCAGATAGTTCAAATGTCTTGCACATTGGTCAATTTGACATGGATGTACATGTTTTCCCACTTCCAGGTTTGCTGTACTTACTGTATAATGAGCACGGTTGTCCACAGTCTTTTTATGAAGGTCCCACCACAGTAACCCTGGACCAATTGTGTTTCTCTTTGTTGCTCCTGTTTTTATAAACATAAGACAGTTTGAACTCAGATGCAGAAACCATCGAAACAATAACATAAATGGACTAGAAATATGTAGTTGTACAACCAGATAATTCCTTCAGTGTTTTATATATAAAAATTGGTCTTGCCTAACAATAACATAAATGGAATATAAATATCTAGTTGTACAACCAGATCATTGTATCATGTGTGGATCAGTGTATTATGTATAAAAAATGGTTTTGCTTAACAATAGCCTATATACACTATAAATATCTAGCTGTACAACCAGATAATTTCTTCAGTGTATTATGTTTACAAATGGTCTTGCCTGTGATATAGCTTATCAGGATCCCAACCAGCACGGTGGAACTGGTACCCACAGCACCAAAGTAGAGATAAGACATGGAATAGAAGTCCCGTATGCCCCTAATTAGAAACAAAAAGATCAAGTTTGTTTACATTTTAGTGACATCTTGCTGCTCCAGACTTTAATTGAAAAAGACATGCAGGCTCGTTAAGAATCTTCAAACCTTTTTCATGATGAAGTCACATGGTTGTCCATTTTAGCATGCATGGATAGTTGATACTACATTTGACATATTTCAAAAGATACAAAAAGGGAAATGAGGACATTCTGTGCTTTTAGTAGTACTCAGTTTCCTCACCCAATTCGATCAGGGAGAATAGGCTTGGAGAAAGAGGTCCCCATGTCCAGGCTAGCGTTCAGTGTTTGTAACAGTGTGTTGTTGCTGGGTAAACAGTAGTCTATACAGGTGGGCAACTGCCCCATAGAGACCGGACTGGGGGGGTAGAGGGTAGAGCCTATGGCAAGCCATAGAGAGAGGCAGAATCCTACAAACACTCCAGAAAACACCCCCTGTCATGGTACAAGTAGAATACGGTATTATCAGTCACATAGAAATATGAGTACTATCTCATTATTTACAAGTGCTTAGGATGACACATTGTACAATGTCTGAGGGGAACCAACAGAGGGTGTGAAACAAGCGTACGTTCCTCTAGAACGTTCTATCTATCAACCCCGAGGTAAATGTGTATGGCACGGAAAGACTAAAGACTTCTCCCAGTCCTAGGAGCTGACCACCACAGTTCATACAAGGTCTTGAATCTGGCGTCAGGAGTTTTCAGTGCGTTACATGAGTGGCCAGCTGTTCTTCAGACTCACCGGCCTGTTGGTTGCTGGTACAAACATCCCCAGAATGAAAGCACCCAGGAGTGGACCACTGACTACCCCCATGACAGTGAAGGAGCCCTGGGAACGAGGAAGAGTGAAGATGAGAGTGACTTTTCCGACCTATTTAATAATTACTGTTAATAGGCTTTAATGCCAACTACCGTTTTTTTTGTGTAGATTTTTGTGTGTGTGAGTGATGAACACAATCTAATCATGCAACAGAACACAACAACTGACAACATTAGCAACAGGAATGGAGAAATAATGGATTTGAGAGGGGAAAGGGGGACAACAACCTGAAGAACTCCCCAGTCAAGCAGCGAGGCAAGGGCAGCCACAGTGATGCAACCCGCTCCATACAGGAACGCTGGAAATCAGGAATTCAACACATCACATTTCCTGTCCGCAGACCACCAACAGAAAATCACAAACACACTGAGTTGGAGAGGATATTGAAGTGCTTCCCGCTTTACGATAACATCGAATAACATCGTTTGAAGTAGATGATTATTTAGTATAATTAGTAGATCTAGGTGTCCTTGATTGCCTTGAAAGACGCTTAAAAATAAAGGTATGATTATAGTAAATTAGATAAGATCTTATTTGACAAGGGTGACGATTTCAGACAGTTCACTCACACAAGCCTTTGGAGATCAGTACGAGCTTCTTCTGGGAGAGCTTGACCAGACGTTTCTTCAGCAGGTCCTCCATGGTAACCGCCGCCATGGCGTTGATGCTAGTGGAGGCAGTACTGTAACAGAAGGCATGTGTCTGCTCTCGTCAATGTCCTCGACAGATACGTTTGGTTTGACAGAAATGATCGATATGTTGTGCCTAGGAGGGGAGCAAAGAAGTACCTCAAAGTCCCGCTGTATGCACATGCAAGAAAAAGACCTGGGAAGCCTGGGTAATTTTGAAAAATATCCAGGACCATGTAGGGCATATACTTCAAAAGAGAGAAAGGGAGAATTCAAATGACCCGTCAATGGAGTCTCACTAGAGTAGGTTCAGATCATCATACTTTTAAATGATTAGCTTTGAATGTGGGTGCCAGAAATCCTTCCTGACACCTTTCCATGTGTTAGTGATGTCAGCATTGGTGGCGGCCTCGGAGACCAGATTACCTGGTCGGGAGCTGAAATCTTCCCGGATTTTAAAGGATCGCACTTTACATACAGCGCGTACATGACGATGCCGCAGGTAGCTGCACTTCCCACGATGAGACAAAGCCCCACCTGATTAACAAATAAGGCCCTAATGACAAATGTAGTATTAGTTCAGGAGCAAATTATAATTTTCACAGTGAATTTTACAATTCAATGATCCGTCTTGGCTGTACAAAGCACCGAAAAAAAGGACCGATCTTGGAACAAGCTCAACAGTAAATTTGATTTGTTACATTTACTTCTATGACTGTAACTTATGACAACCAGACAAAGATCTTTCTTGACTGTACAAAGCTGAGAAATCAAATACATCTTTAACACTGTATACTGAATATGAAGACCTACTTATTTAGAAACAATGTTTCTTGTGTTGTCCCAATAAAAATGACTGGGAAAAGATTTAGGTTCTTGGGAGAAGCTTTAATTAATGAATGGGTTATAGTGGAAGCCTTTACTTGATTCGCTTTTCAAAGTCTTTAAATAGCTTTTTTTTCAGTAGACTAAAGCATAGGACCCTGTTCTTGTCCTGAGAGTCAAAATAATACAAATCAAAATAATGTGTAATGACGGACCAAACCAGAGGCCCGTTCCATGAAAGGAGTTTACCGAATAAGCCAGGCTTATGTCAGGGAAAGTAAGCCTGGCTTATTCGGTAAACTCAGGCCCCCTGGCCTTGTTGAGTTCAGGGGGTTCAGAGGTCAGGACTCACCACTGGGCCTGTCTCTCTGTTTTGCAGGAGATGTAGCGCTGGACCTGGGCCTGGTTCACCCCATACATGGACAACCAGAGCAGAGTACCACCCACTGAGAAGCTCCAGAAGGTGTACCTCTTCCTGGGGTCCACATCAAAACTGAGAAACCAAAATAGAATTGTAATTACACCTGGGAATTGGATTATCAAACAAGGCCCAGAGATGAAAAAGCATCATCGAACCAATAGGGAAGTGACAACAAAGATGATGTTGTCTTCCTGATTCCAACAAATTTCTATATAAAGAAATGTTTTATGAGGGATCAGACGTGCATGATAACGTCCATGTCTTATCAGGGATCCTGTGAGATGCGTGTGAGTGACTATAAAGGAAGTGGTGCTAGTTTACTGTATGTCTGATTAAGGAATTGGGCAACATGTACAGTAGGTTAACCATTTCAGGAATGTTAGTCAGCAGTTTTCACCCACATTATACCAACAGTACTGTTTAGGTGAACAGGAACATGAGAGTTGAAACAATTATAAATCCATGTCCAATCATTTTTGTTTTACTACTGAAGATGATGTGTCGGCACACTCAATATAATCCCGTTAAATACTACTTGTGTTTCCTAATTGAACCAGCAACGGATAGGCATAAACTTAACATCAGGGAGCAGGAAAGGACACCAGCGGTATTTTCACAACAATAATAGCTTCCATACAGTTTCATCTACCTATAATCCCAGTGTGGAACCTTAAGACCAATAACATTCAGACAACAGAAGTCGAAAAGGAAAGGATCCTAAACAAATGATCAAGGAAGTGGTAGTTTATTGGGCGCCAATTCGATTCACATTAGGGTTAGACTAATCGTAAGGTAAATTATTTGATAAAAAGGCATACTCATCAAAGTTTATGCGTGATCCATTGTTGGCAATCTCCAGAACCCGCGCAGGCCCGCCAACAAGAATGGTTCCTTGGATGAAGATGGCCATGAAGCCAGACAGCATGACAAAGATCTGGAACACATCGGTCCATATGACCGCCTTCATGCCTCCCTAGGATGGGAAGGACATGAGGACCAGTTCAGAAGGCCTGGCTCAGATTGTGTTTGAAATTGTGTCACAGACTTTCACTTTTAGTATTTTAGATTTATCTAGCATGACTGGGCAAACCACAAACCACGAAACAGCTGCAAAGTGACGACAGACTGGACTACTCTTAGGCCAGGGGCGTCGTTAGATCCTTTTTACGGGGGCAAGTTCCCCAGTAAAAATCTGCTGTGCCCCAGTAAAATCTAAAGTTTGGGCCTGTGCCCCAGTAGAGTTTTATGTCTAACAACACCTCTGCAATCAACGCTTGTAAAATCAAAGCAGTTGAACCGAAAACACAAACCGATTCACGCAATTCCATGTTAGCGTGCTCTTCTGAGCTTGTCACATAGCCACAGCAGCACGCACACAAAAGTCCAGGTGTCGGACTCTGCACACAAGTCAGAATTGAGGTAGGCTAAGAAAAAATTTGTGCGCTTGCATTAACTATTGATGTCCCTGCCAAAGCTGATGTCAAACTTGCGTCTCTGAAATATGATATAGTGGGTTAAGCAAGAGGAGTTTCTATAGTCTATAGTCGGGTAGTGCATTGTGCGCAGCACGCTTGGAAGAAAAAAAGGGATATGAATAGGGGCCTTTGCCCCAGTAGAGTTTTATGTCTGTCTGGGTTTCAGTGCACACATCAAAAAACAGAGGTGACTGCATTGTCTTATTTTATCTGAAGATATCTCATAAAACGCAGTATACTGCCTACTATACAATTAATCTGATATCAAATCTGGAGAAGATTCAATCTTACCAGTGTAGTATAGAAGGTACAGATGAGGCCAGTGGAAAAGAGTGAGACCCACATATTAAGCCCTGTAGCTGAAATACAGTAAGAACCAGTTATAATACCACATTCCGATGATTCAATTACATGACTAATGTTTTTCCTTGCTAAATCCTGAGATCTTACCTTGGTTAAGTATCAAGGCAGGGGCATAGATTACTATCCCTGTATACAAGAGCTGAAAGAAAGGATTACGGAGGGCATTTTAGTTTTACAATAGTTTTTGATCGATTTCAGCAATACCGCTGATATTTTTGACTGTTTCCGGATGAAAACATTATTTTATTGTCATGGTGTTTGAGCTTTTTTCTTACTGTTGCCACTATGAACTGAAGGCTGCCCAGTAGCTGCATTCCTCTCCCAAATCTCATCTTCAGGTACTGAAAAAAAGGAGACAGGCATAAAGTCGAAAAGCAATCGTATGTTTTTGTTGCACAAAACCGAATCAAACCACATTCATTATGTCGTTTTCAAAGCTGCGGATTGTGTTCCGTGACAGTTATTATTCAAATTAAATTATTGTAATTATTATTCAAATATATGGATACCTGGTTGGTGCTAGTGATGCCTAGTCTGTAGAACACAGGCAGGAAGAAGTATGCCGTCAGGCACGAGTTGAGAGACTGACCCAGACACATGTAGAGGAATTTATAACCATAAAGTGAGGCTTCCGCCGGCACACCCAGAACCTGTACTGCAGACATGAAGCTGGCACACAGAGACAACCCCACGGGCACCGCTGGCATGTTACGACCCCCAGTAAAGAAGTCATCCACGTTGGCTTGGCTTCCTTTCCTCTTTTTTAACATCTGGGATAAGCCGATACCCATTGAAACTGTCAACATTGCAGCGAAGACGGCGTAGTCGGCAATACAGAAGCCCCGGTTAGTTGATGGGCCAGTGGCAGGTGCATCTTGTTCCATGGCTTGAATGAAATAGAAACTGTCTCGACTTGGGGTGTTTCTTGTAACTTCCAAGTAGTCTTCAGAAACAGAGTTATACGACAAAATTAGATACTTTACACTAATTTAAGGATATTATAAGAATTTTAGAGGTACGACAAAATTATATAGGCTAGATCGGTAGATGGATTAGATACGTAGAATATTATGCAATATTACATAGCAAGTATACATGGAGATGTACAGCATACGCTAATAGACAGATTGTTCTTTGACGACGTAACTTTGAAAGGGTATAATATCATCTTTTAAAAACCCTAAACTTAATCTTGTCACTGAGTAAATAAAATCTGAAATATAGTCATAAAAATATACGGTTGTAAATGAAACACTGTATCACATACAATATTCACATCAAAAGGAAAGATTAAATAATTACCAAACACCTATTCAAAGTAGAAATACTTTGCTCACCTCACACCTTGCAGATATCAATCTTCCTGTATGTTGAGGATTCAGAACACTGTCCAGTGGTTATATGAAACTATGGTGATTGGTAGATGAGGGAAAAGCACAGCAGCACCTGCCACTGTTCAACAGAGGTGCTTCTCTTATCCTGAGGCGAGGAGATGAGAGGGGAGGAGCATGAGAGGGGGGGGGGGGGGGGAGGCCAGGGGGGGGAAGGCCAGAGGAACTGTAATCGGGGATTTATAAATTTGAATTCCTGTAACAATTGTTATTTGTTTTTGCACTTCTGATTTCAGGGAAACTGGCCATATCAAAGTAGCACACTATAGCCTACAACCACCTTATTTGCAGATTATGTGTCTATATACTTATGCTATCAGACCTGCACAAATAAATCATGTATTTATCAGTACGTTGTACAGTAATACCAGACATTACTGAGTGGGCTAGCAGGTGTAGTTCCAACACTAGTGCCCCCTCACCGAGTGTCTCTTTGAAGCGTGTCCAAGCTGTCCTGCCCGCAGCTGCACCAGAGAAGAGCAGAGAACATGAGAGCATTGTATGACGGCGGAGATAGCATCGTTTACCATCCCCTCCACTGACTCTGGTTCTGGATGGTTAATAGCTAACCGCTAGCACCAAGGTCCCAGAAACACACATAGCTATGCATGTGATGTGATAGATTTGAATCATTTTAAGAGGGTTTCATATCTGTGTATTTGTCTTGGCAGCTTAGTAAAGCTTCATATATTACTGTTTGTAATATCTGTCCTGTAATTTCAGTTTCAAGGACCTTGTATTATATTGTGGAGCTTTGATGTGAAGCAAAAGCTTGTACTGGGCACACAAACTGAAATTAGACCCTTTTTTCAACCCATTCTCTTAACGTAGCAGCTATATAGAGTACATAAGCCTTGGCAGTTGTGTCTTCTGTTGAAGCAAAGTCCATTCAAAGGCCCTTAACAAGCAAAAGATGGGAATTTTCTATTTTAAGTTCTTTTAGTGTTTTATTGTGTTTCAGAAGGGCAGTACTAACGTGAATAGGGGCTGTAAGAGCTGCAGGCTGTAATCTTCAAGGATTAATTTTTAAAAGACATTTGGAGGCTCCCTCAATATTTTTCGGCAGCATCTCACCGGACAGTATGTTCTTATTTTGTTCATTGCCACGAGTTGTGACATTGGTGCCAAAGACTTTGGTTATTTAATTGTTTGGATTGAGCATTCTTCCTTTGAGTCATTTCATCTCCCAGGTCCTTCAGCTGGAGAGAACCTTCCGGGGGGTTCTGACAACAGAGACAGCTGCTCCTGGCTGGTGTCCTTATCAAGCAGGGAGGATGCTATCAAACTCATTCCAAAGGTGCAGCATCGCATCAAGCTATCAATAGATTGATGTCACATGCACAACGAGCTTCCAACAAATAATACTTGACCTTGCTCAGGAAGAAGCTTGACAAAAGGAGTCTTTCACTCCTTAAAGAAAAGAAGATACATTTTCCAAGCACTGTTCACCTTCTCCCCTTGAGAAATACAATAAAGGGAAATCTAATATCGCCCCAGGCTGCAAACCACCTCACCAACCCTGTGCTGTTGTGGTTCTATAAAGTGGCCCCTTGACCTGTTTTTGCTGCCAGAGATTACTCGTGGCCAACTGGGACCTTAGTCCCACAACTACAATAAGCTATGACTGCATGTGCCCTGACCTGTGGATTAAAGTTGTTATTGACTCATCTTGGCACCCCAGCAGTTTTACCTGAATCTGTTCACTTATTTAGTCAACTGTCTGATGTTTTCGGTCTGCACTCGAGAGAACCTAGACAAATTAATGTTTATCAAACGGACCCCAATCATTTTCAAAGCTTGTTGTCCTTCAAGATTTGTAGTCATTTTTCTTTGAGTTTCCTTATCACTTTGCACAGTTATCGTGATACTGTTAACAAGCGATGTGGCGCCTCCTTGAGGAGGAAGTGCACCTCTGCTTGACTTAACCCTCGTGCTGCCTTCGGGTCACATGACCCAAAGGTTCATAACGAACCATCGTTGTGTTTACCCAATTTTACCCAATACAAAAACAAATAAAAATAATTTTCTTTTAACCTTCGCAATGTGGGGGGTCTGAGACAGCCTAACTGTTAAAAGAAAATGCTTCACTTTGTTTTTGTATGCGGTAAAGTTGTCGCAATACGACGGTGGGTCACAATGACTGATGGGTCAGAACGACCCGAAGATATGGGTCTAGAATTTATCACACTTAAATGTTGGACCAATAACGATGTGATTCATTTGACTTTGACATTGGGGTTTTATAATTCATAACTATCAACGACATTTTCTTAAAAATCTTGTCTGAAGTTGAATTATCTTAAGATGGGTAGGCTATAAGACTTGAATAAAGCCCTTATTGCTAACATTTCTAAAATCGTCTCTTGGAATTTAAAAACAGATAGTTGAGCCATTTGAAAATCAACCATAATAAATTAATTCATCAACTTTTATTTAATTAGAAGCTAGTTAAATGAGAGCTACCTGCAGTTTCTAGTCCGGTCAACTGCACTGAACACTGAGCTGAAATAAATTAAATCTAATCATAGTGATGTAGCGGGGTTTGCACGGTTAAGATTAGCAATTCTTAATTTATAATAAAGTATCTAGTTCTTGGGGGCACTTATAATTTGTTAAAGGGACTGAGGAAACCTTATTGAACAATAGCCTTCGTAATAATCAGTCTAATCTTAAGTAGTGAATTCTATAGAGCAGATCAGATAACGTCGGGGATAACGTGAGTATTATACACAATGATTTATTTAAGAAAATGTAATCATTATGAGCAAATACCAGATAAGTTGTGGGTTAGTCTGAGTTGAACAGTACAGTAGGTCCTAAACTATAATGAGAGCGGAATACAAAATGGTAGGTTGAGAGCGCGTGGGAGGTGGAAGGGAGAGAGAGGCTTCTGGAAAACAATGGTGGACAGTAACTAATCCTAACGAAAATTAGATTAAATCATTTGTAACTAAATCAAACAGACAAATTAAATCACAACATGTCACAAGTAAGAAATTTAGCAATATTGCAGTTACTCTTGTCAGTTTGAAGAAGAAGTCAGAGTTCCGTTTGCCGTCAAACGGTTAGATCAAAGGAATCTTTCCTCAAAGTTCCTGGTGGTCCAGTGAGTTGCTGATTGAGAAGGATAGGTCAGAGGTGTCGCGAACACTTATGGTAAATCCTTACAAAAACCCAGGTTTGCTTCTGCGAAAAGGGGGTATCCTTTTGAAGGTGAATTTTTTGATTGGTCAGTTACTCCCACCTGGGCGTCATCCTGAGATTGGCGTATAGGTGTGAAGTGGTTGGTAACTTTCGAGTTCAGCTATTTCAAATGTCCATGTATTGCTTATACTTCAAAATATAACAATACAACATTAATAAATGGTTTGGTTTGTAGATTAAAATCATTTTGATATCAAGTGTTAGTTTGTTATGTTTTTGGGGCTATCTTGTTGTTCTTATCAGTGACCTATGCACTTTGTAAAGCTCTCTCTTGGAAGTCGCTTTGGATAAAAGCGTCTGCTAAATGAATAAATGTAAGAGTGACTGATTTATCATAACAGGAAAGGAAGTTACATTAAAACATCAAATTAGATCAAAACAGCATTAAAGGGAAAGCATACATTGTCACACACAAATTCCAATAATCCTTCTAGTGTCCACAAACAATATTGTCTTTGAAAGATGTTTGTAAATCCATTAAATGTCTGTTTTAGATAAATCATTTATAATCCAGAGCTTTCTGGAGTAGGGAGAGGTTGAGAGAGGTGGGCCATTTGGCTGGCTCTTCTCCACCTGGGAGAAGGAAACACCAGGTCTGGTATCAGCCCTTTGAGGCTTATCCAGAAAGATAGTGGCATTGTACGACGCATAATATAATGCAATCACTCGTCCTGATGTTGTCAGTGCTGTGTCTTACTGAGTGGATCAGAAATGGTTGTGTTGATGGTTTGACTCTCTGCTACAGTGAAGATCAAGCTTAAGAAGCTAATAAAGAATGTCATTTTAGATTAAGAATCTAGTTAGATACCCTGAAATAAAGTAAAACCAACCCTGTAATAAAACCTAAAACCATAGTAATATAAAGAGGGAATTTTATTAAAATTTAACAAATGGATACAATCACTTTCAACCAGTCAGTGACTTGACATAATAACAGTCACTATTCAAGACAAATAAATGGGGTGAAAATACGAATTTCTTTTTTTTTTTATTCAGCTGGTGACAAGAATGGATAACGGAGCGACATAACCAAATAAAACAGTAGAAATATACTAAATCAGTCATGTGAAAAAGCATTTGATACGTACAAGACAAACAAACAAATAAGAACATTGAAAAGGTATAACAAACCAAAAGGAGAAAAACACAAATACTAAGAAGAAGAAAAAAAAATAGGGGGGAGAATATGAGAAACATATTTTTTTTTTTTATAGATTTATAAAATGATTCTGAAGAATAAATATATAGACTACTTGGACGACACCCTTTCCCTTCTCAAACAGAAAACCTTGACGGAGTAAAACCATCGGCTTTTTAAAACAAGAAACAAATGCACATCATGGCAGAGAGCATGTGCTCATTTTTCAGTTTGCTTGAATTCCCCCCTAATCCTGATCCTTTGCATGAAAAGTAAAAACTATTCGAGAGCTTTATAAAAGCTGGATGCTATTAACAACTGAAACCAACAGGCTTGTTCCCATAAAACAAAGAAATACTTTCATTGGTTAATCATTTAGGTGACGGCTGCTAACCCACTGCGTCAAACTCTACATAGAATATGTCAGTGAAACTAAATCTCAATAAATGATATATATATATAAGTGAAGTTAATTCGATAAGCCAAAAGTAAAAGTGCCAACAAAGCACGGAGGGTCAGTTCGTAACATTGTTCATACGAGAGCATCCTTCATTTTGACCAGCCAGGCCATCCACACAGCCTGTATAAATCAAACAAACACTTTAGACCCTAACACAGTGCAGTACCATAGCATATCAACCAGAGGGAACGTCCGAACGGAACCCAAGTTACAGTAGTGTGTTTCATCCCGCCTGCGCTTCTGTATCTGTCTGTCGCCCCGGGGGGGAGGATGAGGGGGGCCGGGCGGGGGAGGAGGAGAGGGTGGGAGGAGCAGGGGGTGAGGGAGAAGTCAGATGAGGTGGGTGGTCGATCGGCTGAACGTGTGGTACTTCCTCTCGAACATGGAGGACAGGTTGACCATGGAGGGAGAATGGGCAGCCTGAGGAGAGAGGGATAAAGACAGGGGGGAAAAAAATGGAAAGAAGGGGAATTAAAATCAAGTTTTGAATGAAAAAAACAACAAAAACGTTCGAGGGCAATGAGAATGACGGGTCACACAGGTGTGAGAAGCGGGAATTCTAAGGCGGAGGAGGAGGGGATTCCAAAACGTCGATCGTTACGTCCAATCATCCCCCCCCCCCCCCCCCCCCCCCAAAACACCTTGTGAGCAGTGGCCCACACACACAGAGCCACTGCGGGAAGACGTGTTTCCACCATCCCAAATGTGGAGAGTAGGTGAGTGCTGCAAGTTAGTGACAGACGTAGACCCTCCACCATGTCTACTGATAGGTGCCCCCCCCCAAAACATCATCCCAGGTGAGTTACACCCCCAGGTGAGTTAGTAGAAACCTGTAGATTAAGCCTCCGTCCCAAACACCCTTACGGCCATACTATGACCATGCCCATATGGAGATGTCTTCATTTAACAGATGGGAGCAATGTGGGAAAACCATATTGCTTTGCCCTATCCAATCCACCTTCGATCTCCATAAGGGCTTAAGGGGGGTGGGGTGGGGGGGGTAAGATTTGTGATGTTGCCCCTGAACACCTCACTATAGTCATGCTCACTTCAGAAGGTGCTGCTGGAGGACCAGTAGGGGGGGGGGGGGAGGGAGGGAGGAGGGCGCTAGAGCAGGGTCTCCTTGCGAGGGCTCTGCGGGCCTCCCTTGCGGGGATCGCAGGGGACCAGTGCGTCCCTATACTTGTCCCCGGGGTGGAACCTGACTCTGGGGTGGCTGGAGATGGGTTCGGGGGAGGATGGGGATGGGGGCGGGGCGGACCGAGGGTGGAGCCCGGTGACGGGGCCTGGGGCCGGGGGGCCAGCGGGGGCCGGGCTGCAGGGCGTGGTGCGTATGCGGACGGAGGCGCGCGGCCGGGGGGGTTGGTCGAGGGAGTTGGAGCGCTGCACCGAGGCGCCGGCGCTCAGGGAGGCGTCGCTGTCGCTCAGGTTGAAGGTGGAGGAGGAGCGAGCCATCTGAGGTGAGGGGGGGGGAGGGCAGACACAGGGGGGTTAGGAACTGACATCTACAGAACACAGAGAGTGGAGGGAAAGAGAGAGAAGACAGAGAGCGAGAGAGATACAGAGAGCGAGAGAGATACAGAGAGCGAGAGAGATACAGAGAGCGCGAGAGAGAGCGAGCAAACCAGAGAAAGTAGAGAGAATTCGGCAGCCATTAACCTCTACATCGTGCAGAAATCGCTTCAAGTAATTATCCGACATCAGCGATCATAATAAATACAAATAACAGGAGAGGGAGGAAGTGAGCCGTTCACAAACAGACAAAGAGACGAGAGCAAGTTGGGGAAAGAGAGAGGTGGGGTGGGGGGGAGAGATGGATTGAGAGAAGGAGGAGGAGGTTACCGCCAGGGTGGAGCTGCTGCCCATGCGGCCCATGTTGTGAGAGCCCAGCCGGGGGCTCCTCTCGTCTGGGGTGCTGCTGGCCATGAAGGCCCGCTGGATCACACGCTTGGGGGTCTTGGTGAAGGAGAAGGCCCTGGTCACCTGGGAGGAGAAGGAGGATGAAGCATACAGACACTAGAGGTGGGAATCTTTTGGTACCTCACGATTCGATTCTTGGGGGTCACGGTTCGATTAAAAATCGATTCACGAATTTTCTGATTCACGATTGGATTTTTTATCAACTTTCGATGCTTACATTTGATGCCAGTTTGCTGCTTAGTGTTACTTGTTTCTATTTGACTGTGATAGGCAGTTAAGTGTGGAAAAACACTGCATCAAAACCTTGAAATGTATAGTTTTTCTTGCAGTTTAGTGAACTCATTGTTATTATATATATATATATATATATATTTTTTTTTTTAATGAATCGCTAGACTGAATCAGGATTCAAATTCGAATCTATTTTTCCCCCCACCCCTAACAGACACACATCTTCTCCGCGTCGGGGCGTATTCGGCCGCTCACCTTCTTGGAGGTCTTCTTGATGGCCCGGGAGGCCTTGCTCAGGGTGCTGTCCATGTCCTTGGTGCTGACCTGCACTGAGTCAGGCTCTGTGTTCTGGATCAGGTCCTCCTGTACACAGAACGAGCCCCATGAACACCCAGCCAGCCAGTGACCTCACCCCCCTGAGAGAGCCCAGAGGAGAGGCTGGGAGTAAGGGGGACTCTGGGTGTATCAGAATGAACGATGGACCAGAGGAAAGGCCGGTCCGGGTAAAGAACGGAGGGGATGGGCGGAGGGCGCCGAGGCTGGATGGAGGGACGGATGGATGCACGAAGGCTAGGGGGGATGGATACAGGGGGACCCCAGAATGAGGGAGGGATGCCTGGAGAACGCAGAGAGAGAGAGAGAGAGAGAGAGAGACAGATGGTCCTCACCGCGTCAGCCTTGCAGATGGTGTTGGCGATGTGTCTGCAGAGCATCTTGAGCCAGGCGGTCTTGACGGTGTCCTCCCCGCTCAGCTGGAAGCTGAACAGCAGGTTCTCCTGCTCCGTGGGGGGGTGCACCACCAGGGCAAAGGCATTCTGGCAATCTGGGGGGAGGGTTGTCCGTATGTCAGTAAGTACAAGTAGTGGCACGTGGCCAGGCTACATGTGTGCGTGTGTTCATATGCACACGTGTGTTTGTGTACTGCCTAGGAAGTGTGAAGGTCGTGCGGGTACTGTGTGGGGAGAAGAGAGTGTGTGTGTCTCACCCTCGGTGTCCTGCAGGTCCAGCACCCTCCTGATCTGGGACAGGGGCATGAGGGTTATGTGTTTGAGGTGGGCCGGGGGTCTGGTCTGGCCCAGGGGGCTCCGGAACGTACTGATCACCTTGTGACGCTTCCTGGCAATCTAGGAGGCACACACACACACACACACATTTATCTTCCACAGGACATGAGGCTACCATTTTTTGTGTGTGTGTATAAATGCATAAATAAATAATAAATGCATATATACAGTGTATATCCTTTTTTATATTAATAAAAATATGAATGAGGGACAGCTAAGAGAAACAGGAAGTGCTAGGTATGTCCAGTAGACAGAAGGAGGAAGGTTACCTCCAGACAGTCGTTGAAGAGGAAGAGGGTGACGTTTTCGCCACGGTCGCACGGCTTGTCTCCCAGGGCGATGGTCTCAACGCGGTGGACCAGACTACGATGGGAGGACAGCAGGTTGGCCTGGAGAGAGGTGGGGGGGGGGAGGGCGAGAGAGAGAAAGGGGTGAGACAGACAAGGGGAGAGACAGACAGAGAGACAGGGGGAGGAGAGACAGGGAGTGGCACATAGCACGAATGAAACCTACAGAACTGGCATTCCACACCTGAGGCCTATTCCATAAAAATCGGGTTTTACGAACCAGGCACCACACTTACCGGGCAGCCGTCCACCTCGTAAACGACATCAAAGATCTGTTTCTGCCCTTCCGTCTTCCTCTTGTCCTCGTTGATGTGGCTGGAGGGAGGGAGGGGAGAAGGGAGGGAGAGACACATTCATAGGTCTTCAGAACAAAAGCTGAGACGAGGGAGAGGGACATGTCTGGTGGTAAACACCAGGTTGTAAGAACCCGGTCCCGAGTGTACGGTTCCAAATCCCCGGGTCCCGGTGAGGCAGGGGGAGGGAGGCAGGGGGAGGGCCGGCGGGGGACACACACTCACGTCATCACCTCCCTGAGGGACTCGATGGCCCTCTCCAGGGTGACCTTGTCAGGGTTGTCATCGGACGTGTGCTTCTTGATGTCTGCGGGGGGGGGGGGGGGAGGGGCGCATGGGCGCAGAGGGAGGGGAAGAATTGCCGGCCTTGTATGAATAGTTGAACCGATAAGGTAATGCTAGCGGTGGCCAGTCTCTGTACAGTGTGCGTGTTACCGTTGAGCAGCAGTGCTACACTGGGTAGTCTCTGTACAGGACGGATGAGCAGCTCCACCAGGGTCTGACGACCACACTCAGGCTTGGACTGGTTGATCTGGTTGATCACACAAACAGTGAGAAACAAGAAGAAAAAAAACACCCACGCATGCTTAAACTGACTGGGTTTGGGCACTGGCAGACACACACACACACACACACACACACACACACACACACACACACACAGGGTAGCTGAGCCTACCTTGAGGAAGGCGTGGAAGCGAGGCTTCTGTTTCTCACAGCGGACGATGGTCTCCTTGCTCATCTCAAAGAAGTTGACGAACGGCGGGTAGGCCTTGACCAGGTCTTTAGACTGGGAGACGGAACACAGTAAACACCAGCCCCTTTCACCCAGGCACCCCCAACATCGCCTTAACAGAAGACCCCTGGTTATACCGGCTCTGCTTGTTTACACGGAACCAAACAAAGCCGGCATCATGGTGCCTCGTGAGAGATTTCAGATAGCGTTCTGGAATGACAGGCTTGAGTGTTAGTGTGCAGGCCCAACATTTACACAGATGTCAGTTTGTCTCTGTGACTACCTCCATTGTCGGCTTAATGCCGGTACAACAATGACACCTGACTCCCATCCCATTTATACAGAACTGTGAGCCGGCATGAAGGAGCATCATCGAAAGCTATCACACTCGTATTTCATCCTGCGTTTACCTCAGAGGGGACTGATGCTAATGCTAGCTGCTACTCACATATTTGAGGATGATGTCTCCTACGCTCTTGTCCTCAGACCAGTCCATCACCAGCTCCTCCAGGTCAGCCTACGACACACACCCACACACACCTTAAAGATATGGTAGAGAGCTCTTCCCACACCTTTAGTCTGATGGATTTGAGGGACTTTTAACCCAACGTCCATGACCAGAAACACAGAAGAAATGTACTCTAACAGGGAGCGTAAACTACACACAGCTGTGGAGTGTGACTGAACAGGACAGAGGCGATTGGCTCAGATGATCTATTTTTTGTTGTTGTTGTATTGGTGGTCAAGGAGAAAGGCCCGCCCACCTTGATCCTGGTGTGGACGTCGTAGATTTCGGGGATGCTGCCAAATATGGTCTTCATTTCCTCCGGGGCCAGGATGGGCCCGCCCACCTGGCCCTCCTTCTCCAGGGGGATCTTAAACAGCTGCACAGAGAGAGGGATAGTCAGAGGCTGGCACACACACAAACTCACTCTGACACACACACACACACACACACCTGCAGCACGGTGGAGAGGATGCCCACGTAGTTGCTCTCTGTCTGGTACAGCTCCTTGGAGACGTGCCACCTGGCCGACTGCTTGCCCGGGGCCGGGGTGGAGCTCTTCGACGGCCTGGAACTCTCTAGAATAAACACCCGGGAGATGGAGAGAAGCCCATTCCACCTCAGTTTGGTTTTCATTGACAGTGTAAAATGGGTAATATGTGGGTTGTCTGCCACAGAATGAGATTCAAGACACTGAAGTATTGTCTGGGAAGCTGTGACTGTGTGCTAGTTAAGCTAATCTGGTGGACCTGATTTGTTCAGACTTTCCCTAAGACGCACTGCCTCCTGGGAAATGGAGTCCACCGTCCTGGAAGTGGCTTCCGTGTCTGCTGGCTGAGGAGGGAGCTGCTCGGAGCTGAAAGGGCTCTCTCTGGGGTCAGCCTGTCTAGTGTGGGCCTGGCAGGGGCTTGGACACGGAGGGTGGTACTGCTGGAGACTGAAAATAGGGGTGCTCTCTGTGAGTGACTGGTGGGGACTGGGGGACAGGGTCTCTGGGTGAGGCTGGTCGGGACAGGGGCTGGAGGTCTGGAGACCGGGGCCTGGTTCTCTGAGGGAGGACTCCCTGAACGGGGTGTGCTGTTGGGGGCTGGGGAGGGCCGAGGCTGGCTGGGGGGTGCTAGTGCGTTGGAAGGAGCAGTCGCCCTGCCTGTCTGTCCTACTCCTCCTCTCCCTCGCACTCGTTCGCCTGCTCCTCCTCTCCTCCATTCCTCCACCTCTCCTACGCCTGCCGCTTCCTACACTGGCTTCTGAAACACACAACCAGGGGTCAGGTCTCTAACCCCCCCCCCCCCCCCCACAGGCCATACACTTTCGAGGTCAAAGGCAAAGCCACTTTCCCGCCGGCCTGGAGAGCGAACGCGTCTCACCTCCTTCTGGAAAGTTCCATCGATCAACAACGCACAAACCAAAAAACGTCGGAACTACGGGGCGTTGCTACGGGTGAGGGGGGGGTGTTTCCTGACCTGCCAGGGCCTTGCACGTGTCCGGGGTGTTGGAGAAGTCCAGCAGGGAGCCCATGGACATGGAGTGCTCGGCCGAGGGCCGCTTGCGGGGGGGGAAGGGCGAGATGTCCGTCTCCTTGGTGAGCTGGGCCAGGGTGTCCCTGAGGCGCCGTCTCTTGCGGTTGCTGTTGGGGGTGTTGAGGGAGAGCAGCGACACGGCCTTTTTCATCGTGGGGCTGTCCGTCTGGGTGGGGGAGGGGGGGTGGGGGGAAGAAACAGGAGTTTTGGAGGGGGGAGGAAGGGTTATGGGGTGGCAGGGGAGAAAAGAGGGATGGGATAGATTTTGGAAGAATTTTTTGGGGGGGTTGGCAGTGGGGGGGGGGGGGGGGTAGAGAAAAAGAGGACAGGAAGGCAGGTTTTTAAATGTTATTATTTCTCAAACTAGAGCGGGGGAGATGTTGTGTTGTTGTGGAAGGGCACCGTTTGCCTCCGGAAAACATGTCTGCAGCAGCAGACTCACCCTCTCATAGGAGTACATGGACTCCCCTGCCCTGGCATCCATCTGGATGCTGCCCCAGAACCACTAGAACACACAGAGACAGACAGTGTTCATACTAGTCACATGAACCAGTGCGGCCTTTGTCATTGTAACCGACAGGCAAACTGCTTGTCTAGTGTAGAGAGAGAGAGAGACAAAGAGAGAGCGAGAGAGAACAGAGACACAGGGAGAGGTTCACCTCCTGTTTGACTACGTAGAGCTTCTTGGCTGGCGCGAAGGGCAGCTCCTTCACGGAGTTCTCCTCGACAACCATATGGGTGCACTTCTCATCTCCCACCTCCAGATGGAGACCACCTGACAGACGCAACAGACGCAAAAAAAAAAAAGTCAGACCCCCCCAAACCATGAAGGACCACCAATAGCCTCGGTGTCTGCATAGGCGCGTCCGGCCCCCCCCCCACCGTGTTTGAGGGTCCTCTCCTCCATGTTGGTTTTGTCCTCCTCGGAGAAGCCCAGGAAACTCAGCACGCAGTCCTGGAAGGGCGGCACCTTGAACTCGGTGCGGAACGCCTCGTCGCCGGCATGGAAGGTTCTGGAAGGAACGGAGAAGCTGTCGTCGGTCACCCGTGGGAGCCCTTTCCTCGCTCATGTGCGACTCTCAGCAGCGAGGTTCGACCCAGAGCTAGGCCAACTCGACATGCATATATACCAGCGTTACAGTGGTCTACGCTATTCCCATTCTCTGTGCAATAAGTCAGCCAGAGGGGCTTGGACCAGTGTCCGGGGCGGGGAGACGACTTACACCTCATCCCTGCGCTCCCAGGCCTTGTGGATCCAGGCGGGGGTGAGGATGGGGGTCCCCATGCACACGGCCAGCTGAGAGGGGAGACGGAGGGAGAGGAGGTTAGGAGCCTCTCCTGGACAGAAGGGCAGAGGGTGTCGGAGACACAGAGGGAGGGGAGGAGGGGTAGGGGGGAGTGGGCGGACCTTGTACTTCTCTCCATGCGTGGAGTAGGCGATGAGGTGGGACACCTTGGTACTGAAGTCCTTCCGGATTGTACCGCCCATGTGGTGCACCAGGTTCACCAGGTTTTTCTGCATGGGACACACACACACACTCTCCCTATCAAAACCAGCATTGGGAGGCACTCATCCATGATAACTGGAACGTCCTAATATAACGATATGTTCTCTAACTTAAGTCAAAATCAAAGGTTAGAGGTATGACTCTAATTTCTGATCATCACTCATCCCTTAGTGATGAGTGGGGAGAAGTAATGAGTAGGGTGTGTGATGGTGACTTCAATGTGTGTGTGTGTGTGTGTGTGTGTGTGTGTGTGTGAGCGGCACGTACCACTTCCTCCTTGTTCCTGAAGCCGGTGAAACACAGGGAGAGGTTCAGCATGGTGGTGGAGTAGAGAGGCCGTGAGGAGAACGGGAGAGGCTGTAGAAACACACACACACACAGTAAGACACGCACAAAAACACAGTGTCTCTTTCCGGGTTTTATAAGCCAGACTAACAGCTAAATGATCTCCTCCCCCCTTGAATCCCGTCCCCTCCTCACCTCCTCCCTCCCAGCACAGTACAGCACCACAGGGGGACCCACGATGCGGTTGTCGTTCTTGTACAGGTAGCTGTAGTCGGGCGTGTCGAAGTCCTTGAGCACAAACACCGTCTCAAACTCGGCATTCTCGCCGTCCCCGAACTCCCGGACGTTGTCCGTCTTCAAGCAGGTTTTGTTGATGTCCTGAGACAGAGAGAGAGCGAGGGGCCGCCGTGAGTGAGAGACACCGACACACGCGCTCTCTCACTCGCATAGCTATCTGCCAGCTATTTCCCTCGTGTTCGAGACTGAATAGAACAGTCTGTGCCTTGACGTGTGATATTTTATGAGCGTGGGTTGAAGTTAGAGTACTCTGGCGTTTGTCATACAACGAGAATGTTGCCGTTGGAGGTTAGAATTGGCAGGTGCATCATGGTACACACACAGGAAGGATCAGAATGACACGTAGGTATTTGAGTCAGGAGAAAAGCATCTTGCGCATTCAAAGACCAACACACACACACAACCATGATGCACTTGCTCAATACCACAAGACAACATACCCAGAGCTCTGGGAGAAGTTTAGTTTGGTTTAGTTAGACTCTAGAAAGGAATTAGGGAGTCAGGTGGCTGAGCGGTTAGGGAATCGGGCTAGTAATCTGAAGGTTGCCAGTTCGATTCCCGGCCGTGCTTAATGACGTTGTGTCCTTGGGCAAGGCACTTCACCCTACTTGCCTCGGGGGGAATGTCCCTGTACTTACTGTAAGTCGCTCTGGATAAGAGCGTCTGCTAAATGACTAAATGTAAATTAAATTAGAAAGACGACACAGCCTTTGACAGGTGACACGGCAGGCACCACCTGTGAATTCAAACAGGCAACACATCCCTGATCCAACCACGTGACAAAGACCAAGCCTTACTGGAAACACACCCACAGTCAAGAGAGTACGATTAGACACGTACGCCGCATTGTTAGATGTTACATTTTGAGTTAAAGACACCAACAAAGGTCGTTTCCCAGACCTAAAATCAATGCATCTGGTCATCTCTGGTCTACTCGCTACATGTTTGACAGAAATGAACAACTTGCTCCATTCCTTCCCCCTTAAAGTTTAGTCTACCATTCTCGCCAAACCAATTCATGTCAATTAAAAGTCAAAACACCGTTCCACTCACACATGAACGTAACTAAGAAACACACACTTCAGGAGGGAAAAAAATCAAAGCTCAACGTCTACAAATCGGTCTGGGAAACCCACCTAAGTGTTAATACGGAAAAACCAAGACAATGAATTAACCAGAGATGAACCGCAATTTGAAAAAAATCACCCACCAAATCCAGTGCATCCCCTCTTATGATTGGCCATGCAGCATAAACAATGCCTGTGTGGGAAACGATAGAAGCCGTGCATGCGACACTCCCCGATCTCCGGACACAGACAGGCGTATATACACTTATATACTGTACCATATTGACTATAGACTTAATCATGAGTTTCTCTCCGGCATTGAGGCCTGGTTCTCCGCCCTTTAGCTTAACCACGGGAACCTCCATCACTTTGATGGCCTGCGGGATGAAGCCATTGGGTGAACATTAGCCTGGCGGCTAGCTCTGGCGGCTAGCTCTGGCACAGACAGAACTGCTCTGACTGTGGAAACACAGGATTTACACAGCTGGATAGAGAGAGAGAGAATGAAACAAACGGGTAAAGCAGGAGATCGAGAGGGATGAGGGCACACACTCGTCAAACGGACGCATCTGTGCGCCCCCAAGCCAAGCTGACTGTGAAATCGTGACTTGGTTTTCGACACACAGCCCGGTGACAACTCCCAGTCAACCATCCATGACTCATTGAGGACACCAGGCCACAACTGCCATTACTGATCAACTGCCATTCTTGTTGACCTACTGGTCAACAGGAGATCTCAACAGACAGAAAGGAATTGAATGAAGTCATCGACTGCCCACACTAGGAGTCAAAATGGCCAACACGGTCTTTGTACAGACCCCAGTACCTGTAGTGCTTTGACAAGTGCTTCATTTTTGCCTGCATCTCCCACCAGCACCACTCTGGTCTCCACTCGCGGCAGCATGTCTATGGGAGAGACAACACAGGGGAGAGAGAGAGAAGCACAGGCTGGGAGTGACAAAGAGATTCTCAGCAGCCAGGCAAAAAAGGATCAAACAAAGCGTTCACGTAAGAGATGGTGTGTGTGTGTGTAGACATGAATGTGTCTCTGTGTGTGTCACTGCGCACTTGTCCAGACTCCGAACCAACCTTCCATGTCATCACAAGCCATGTCCAGGAACGTGTGGTCTACCATCCTGGAGTCGCAGACAGACACGTCCACCAGCAAACTGCGAGCAGTCCCCAAGGTAATGATACTGCTGTCAGCCATGATGCCCTGACAGGACACACTGGCAGCACAGACCTGTACAGAAAGGTAACACAAATAGAATCTGACATGCAAATGTTTTTCCAAAAATGGTCAGGAGTCAACTGAACTTCAGAGTGATGTAAACCAATTCAGAGAAAGAAGGTATTGATTTGTGTTGGTGTTTTGGACATAAGGCAGCAACATCAGTTTTTGAGTGTGAAATGTCCATAATTAAACGACCTAAAAAGTGACAAACGTACAACTAACCAACCTCTACCAACCACTGACTGTATCTTTGCTGGCAAGGTGGGTAGTGGTGGCAACAGTCCATGTTGTTACCGAGTTCTGGCTAACATAAGCTCGCTTTATGTTGAAAACAACTACAATAACGTATAAGGTCAAATGTCGAAGAACTTACCAATGCCAAACGTTTGAATGAAGAACTCAAGCTAGCAGTTGGAGGCTGAATAGCAAGCTAGCAAGCTTTCACCTCGCAGGTAAACTGGCTGGTCGACCAGTTCAGCAAACTCAAGATGGCCTGCTAGTCAACTTGCGACACAAACGCGATCCTCAGTTTTGATCGATCAGCCTAACAAAATCCAGATTTTTCCACTATAGCCAACAATCAAACAGTTCCCACCTACTATCAAGGTTTAATAAATACTTAAATATTCGCAACGTATGCTTGGATGTCTCTAATCTACTTAATTTAATCGTTTGACAGCTGTTAGATCCATTGCAGCGATCTGTGCTCCCGTAGACATCCTGCGGCTCAATCTGAATTCAAAAAGCGGTGCAAACAACGCAGCCGAGCGCTCATTGGCCGCAAGCAGGGGGAATCCCCCGGAAGCTGAGCTTTGAGTACGCTGATTGGCTCATTGATTCAAACTACAATGCTCTTTGAAGGAGTTGCCGTAGTCTACCGATCCAGAATCAGTTAAGTTTTATTTCCCAGAATTTCGGAGGCGAGACATTGATTGAAGCAAACCGATCGAAGATCGGTGGCAATATCTGCCTCTGATAACGAAGGGTGGATGCAAAGTCTGTTTACCAAATTCTTAGTGAATCCTTGTTGTGAGTTTAAGACAAAGGAGGCTTTGACAAAATCAGACTGCTCTGATTTCATGTCGTCTTTTGTTGTGTTTTTTATTTGTATTGTATATGCATTGTATATGGTTTGTTTAGTAAAAAAATGCATGGAGAAACCCTTGGGCAAATTATTTCCCTAAAGAGAATGAGCTTTCCAGAAATAATTTGACGAATGAGTTCATACTGCCACACCTGAAATAAATATAGTGACTAACAAAAGACAAGATCAGACTTAGTCCAGGCTTTTCAAGATGCATGTATTTGATCATATCTAAATGTAAAAATGTACATAAAGTATTATAATAATATACATACATTCAGTAGCATGATTCTGAGCATTTACCGATTTGTATTTCTTCATTTATACGGCTTGGTGATAGTTTTTTTCTGGAAAGACTGCATGAGATGCAACAAGATTGTGAAGTGAACCTCTTTCTTTGCAACGTTAAGGTTAATAAATAAGCATATTTGCACTATCAATTCAAGGCCTGTATTGTGCAAGGCCTGTATCCCTATTCACAAACATATGTATGTTCTCATACCATATCTGATTCATACTGTACATGTCAATCAGAGGACTGAAAACACTGATATTCATTTAGAAAAGTGATGGACTGACAGGCATGGTTAACTCTTATTTACAGTATGGAGTCAAATATAATAACATTGCATTTACATATTGGGAAAGTAACATTGGAAATTATAGAAGGATTTACAGTACAAGTGAAATATGTGTGAATATATATATGTTTTCAATTAAATATCTTTGATAAGATATAAGGTAGTGGATGAATAAACCATACAGTATATGTTCAAGGCTTATAATTCAGGAACCATAAGGGGCTATTGCATGTAAACCCACCACTTATTAAGTATAACCAACCAAGGTAAAGAGTAAAGATAATCGTAGTGCACTGAAAACACAGGCACAGTACAAAGAGAAGAAAGTGACATGAATACTTTTACACAGACTTGAAAGAGGGATATGCCTGTACATGGTAGTTAGAAACAGATGCAACGATATTGAACGACGCAATGTTTTACATTAGACAAAAATGCAAATACATCAGAGGAGCACGAGATCTTAATTAAAATATCGTTGCCCCGTAGAATAAGGTTGATTCCTATGACGACAGAAATCCCTTAGTTCTTTATAAAACACCTGAAGGGATGAGCAGTCAGCAGGAGAAAGAGTTGGTAAAACCCTAACAGGAGTTTCCACACAATCAGGCTTGTCTCCATTCAAGTGTCAGTGTCATGGATACAGCACAGTTCTCTGGATGAGATGAAAAAGCTCATGTTGGAAGATCCGGTTTCCACGGCGGTTCTTTCTCATCCTGTCCTTCACCACCTCTTCGGAGTGAAGGTGTGTGTGTCTGTGTGTGTCTGTGTGTTGGGCATGTCTAACATTCGCACATCGTTGGATAGAAATACATAGTAAGAGACAGAAAGTGGTCTTAACTCACTTGTTTCAATTCGTTTTTTTCCGGATGGGTTTCTTTAACATTGCTATGTAACGTTGCATGAACGTAGCCCCCCCCCCCCACCCTCGCCCCTTCTCTCTGTGCTCCCACACCCAGATGAAGTAGTTGCTGTGAATAACAATGTGAGGCCAAGGCACTGCATGGTCTCTCTGAAGGCAGAGGAGTGAGAGGCAGAAGGTCAACATCCAAGAGGCCGGGAGGAACAGAACACTTCAGGATGAAAACAACATTGATTTCGGCTGGAAAAGGTTGCAGTTATGTCAGTTTCAACCCGACAACAGCAGCTGAAGCAGGGTAGCAGGAACAGCGTGGTGTTTTCTCTTTGTTTCGGGGTAGCATAGCAGCAACAGAGGGCACCAACTACTTCACTACTAAGACATGGGATTTGTAGTTCTCTGAGCACACTTTGCTCCCCCCCCCCAACTCAGAAATTGCATTTCCATAGTCATCTCTGCACAACAGGTCACTACAGACATGGCATTTGTGGGAGTTTTCTAGGACGGTTTTGTAGTTTCCCCCCCCCCACCTCTGAGACATGTAGTTTATTGTGCAACACTGGCTCGGAAGCGTTCGGACGCCGTTCCTTATCAGGGTTGTTCCGGCATGTTTCAGAAAGTTGGTCGAAAAAACTACAACTGACGGCCATGTCTATCTGCTGTCCTGAGACACGTCTCCCCACGTGCTGGTGTCATTATCATCCGAGTCAGAAAGCGCCGCTGTACACAGGTCACTGAAGATATCTGAGAGAGGAAGAGAGGAGGGAGGAGACAATTAGACAAAGATACACAGTCCTACCCAACAGCTTTGTATTGAGCTGCACTGTAATGCCAAGCAACAGGCGTGAAGGGGACAGGCAGAACAGGGATCAAAAACGTCAGTGTGTTTAGAGAGGGAGAGAGGCATGTCTGGGCAGCCATAGAAACCACCGGAAACCACACAATGCATTTTTAATAAGAGTGTTTACAAAAGGTGAAACCAAATATTGATCGAGATCAATATCGGAGCGGGGGTGCTTCCGTTTGACCTTGTGAGGACTGCAAACCGTGAATAACGAAAAGGGAGAACTTAAAAAATGTTTTTTTAAATGTTTGGGGCACGTGAGGTAAGCTTCTGAGAGGAATCTGCCAAACGACTCAAGCATGGAACTCTGTCCTCCATTAAGGCAAGTTGGGATTCTTATTCAAAGTGGAAGTAGTATAGAAAAGAGAGAGAGAGGAAGAGAAAGAGAGATATGCAGACAGAAAGAGTGGGAAAGAGAGCGAGAGAGACAGAGAGCAAACGAAAACCAACGGAACGAGATCCGACTACTTGTTTTGCGGAGGACAGTGTTCCAGGGGAACGGGCCAGCCAGCGCTCATCAGGCTCCGGAAAGACGAGCGAGGGAGGGAGGAGAGGGAGGCAAGGAAACGGCAAGCATGCGCTGGATGACCTCATGCTCCGCTGCTTACTCCCCCTGACAGCCAAAGCCTAATCCAATCCACCACCCCGCCCTCTCTCCATCCACCTATCCCCTCCCTTCATTCCATCATCCCCCCCAAGCACCCCACACAGCCTGCTGGGCCCAGGTGAAGCAGCAGGAGGCCAGGTTGTGAGAGAGTGCTTTTGGCCTGGCCTGGTGGGTGGGGGTTCTGTAGTGGGAGGGGGTTAGTCTGGGAGAATACCAGTGGGACAGAACAAATGACCTCCATCTGCTGCTGCCTGCAGAACGCTGGGTGGAACCAGCCCTGTCTTCTCTGTTATAAGGTTCTTGACTAGCCTAGAACATGAAAGAAGAACGGGCTTTAGGGGAGCGACTGTGTGTGTGTGTGTGTGTGTGTGTGTGTGTGTGTGTGTGTCTTAAAATGCTGTTGTATCTGTATGTGAATGTGTTTTACGTTGCTTTGACTAGGGACATACTAGAGACCCTTTTGTAGGTGGTAAGGGCAACTTCTCAGACGGGTGGATAGATACATACACACGTACAGACACATGCACACAAACACACATGAAGATCCTCACACACACACACACACACACACACACAAACTGAAGTTCTGGAGCAGTACTGCAAAAGTGTCCTCTTAAGAGAAAGGAGTTTGTGTGAGATGTTAGAGCCAGATGATACAAGATGGTTTTTGAGGAGGAAATATGAATGAGAGGATCATTATTTGAAGCGTTCTTCAAGAGCAGCTTGTTTCTGTCGGGTGCCATATCTGAGTAGGACCTGCTTGCATGACATGGCACCCTCATGGATCCCTCAAGACCACTGGGCCCGGGCAATAGGAAGGCTACTTCCTGTCTCACCAGTGGCCGTTCTCCGCCTCCTCCAGGAACTGAACCAGGTCTCCAGACTCCAGAGACAGGTCTTGTGCCGTCCTAGACTCGTACGTCAGCTGGACTCGAAAACGATTACTGTCGCCCTGTAGCAAAAGGAGGGAAAGAGAGAGACATAGAGAGATACACACAGAGAGAGAGAAAGAGAGAGAGAGAGAGAGAGAGAGAGAGAGAGAGAGAGAGAAAGAAAGAAAGAAACAAGAGAAAAAAGAGGATGAATGCAATTCATCTTTGGGTGTAAAACAGGGCAGTAATGGACGGGCTTGCTGACTGCAGCTGTACATGATTAATCTGGGAGTATTCCTTCCTCTTTGTGGTTGACTAAAAACAACGTTGGTGGAGTGAGGGAAAATAAAGGAATATGATCATCCAACATACATTCTTATTGTCCTCCTCTCCGTCGGAGGAGTTGGAGAGTTCTTCTGCGCTCGATGGGATGGTCTCGAAGTCCTCCGTGTCCATGGACGGCAGCCGACGCTGTGTCCAGCCTGTAACCACAAGCCAGGGTGTCAGCTTTCAGTTCAACATGCTCACATCCTGTATTATGTCTCCTTTAGGTCAATAAAAAAAATCTTGTGGAAGAAGAGGGAAATAATGACCTAATTAGTTTGTCCAAACTACGCAAGAACAAACAGGGATGACCTTTTTCAATTCAAAGGAAATTCTCGACATTTTGTAGAACAAATACTTTGCTGCACAAAAAGCAGCTACCTACAGTAAATAACACAAAACACACAAAGAACTGATATCCCAACCGATATCAAATATGACAAATACCCCCAAACTCAAAACACGAAAGTAAAATAACCACCAAATCAATGACCCACGCCATCAAGCTTTAAAAACAAAACGTTTTTACGGAATCGAAAGGGACACCCTTCACACCTTTCTGGTTAACCGGCTGGGATGTGGACCTGGGCACCGTAGGGCCAGCGACTGTGCTGCCTTTACCCTTCCCCGCCACCGGGAGCGCACCGCGCAGCGTGTCTGGGAGAAAACCAGCTCTTTACAATCACTCTGTTGTTCCTCAGAGACCCGAAACCGGACAAGACACACCGTGCTCTCACGACACACTAACGACAGCAACGCACCACCTCCACATCATGCTGGTCATCTAGACAGGCGAACCTTCATCATTGTCAGAATCATCATCATCAAAAACAACTTCATCCTCAGTGACCATGGCATCAGACAATCAATACCATTCAACAAAGACAAGTTCATGTCCGCACCAGACAATGCAAGCCCCAGAAATCCCCATGCTCGGACGGATTTTCTATTTATACATACCTAGCATGCGTGACAAAACAAGCGACGCACACACACAAGACACACGTGCGCACACCTCTGAACAAACGAGTCGTTACCACGAATGCACACGAGCAAGCACACATGCATGCCACATGTATAGTCATACAATTACACACGCAAACAAATCGAATTCCCGCCCACCCACCCACACACACACAGAGCAAGACTCTAAACACCTCCTGAAAGCACATCACAGTTGTCCAGCCCCACCCGGGCCCTGCATGCTAAGAGCCATTCGTGGGGGGCTGGAGGAGCGACTTGTGTTGTACCTTCGTAACCAAACGGAGTGGGATCGCTCTTGATCTCGTGCCTCTTGGTTTTGACACTAGCTGCGAGTGGACCTGCCGTGGGGGGGGGGGGGGGGGGGGGGGGGGGGGGGGGGTTCAGCAGGAGGAGGAGAGCAGGGGGGGAGAACAGGAGGAGGGGGGAGGTTAGGAGAGGACACGGAACCTTGGCTGCGGACGTGTGGGCGTGTGTTCTTGTCGGAGGAAGGTGGAGGCGGTTGGGTGACGTGCTTTCGAGGTGTCGAAGCACTCGGCTCCACGCGCGAGGCAAAGCTGTTGCGTCTACGTTTTCGGTTGTTTTTAGGACAGCCTGCGATAGTTCTCTGTCGCGTCAAGATTGTTTAAATGAGGGTGGGTGGAGATTTAAGGGTGGGTCTTATGGACCTAGGTATTTACTGTCAGAACAGGAAGAGGTCAGTCACCTACTATAGACTATATTCACTCTCAGGCTCTCTCTAACTCGCTCTCCCTGTCTCTCGGTCTCTCTCTCTCAGTCTCTCTCAGTCTCTCTCTACCACTGCATCCTCCTCTCTTTTCGCTTGGCATTTACCACTTACGGTTGATATAATAAAACGCAATGGTTGTGTTGACGTGGAGGGATGAATCGTGGATAAAGCGAGAGTTGATGTATGTGCTTTTTTTGGTATGTGAGAGTGTGTGTGTGTCTCAGGGAGAGACAAGCGGAGAAACAAGGGCGAGAAATATACAGAGAGAGGAAGAAAGAGAGACCGAGTAAGAGTCAGAGAGAGAGAGAGAACAAGAGAGAGATCGGACAGGAGGAGAGGGAGAGAGAGAGAGAGAGAGAGAGAGAGAGAGAGAGAGAGAGAGAGAGAGCGTAGGCAACGCAGAGAGAGGCGTAGAGCAGAAGCGAGCGGGGCGACTCTCCGGGTACCTTTGGTGCGTCTGGCCGCAGAGGAGGAGGCGATAGAGGAGGCTAGAGAGAAGCGGCGGGGCACTTCCGTCTCTTTGATCACGGGCTCTGAGGTGAGAAGCATAGGGGGGGCGGGGAGGGGGGTCAGGGGTCAGAGAGAGCGAGAGAGAGAGAGAGAGAGACAGGCAGGCGGGCGGGCGGACAGACGGCTGGTGAGTGGGCGGGTGGGGTGGCTGGGGGGGGGGAGGGGTGTGGTGGGGCTGGTTTGTCAGCTGGCAACGTGGGACGGACGAATGGGGACAGGGGGGAAGTAGGGGACAGGGGGGTGGATGATGGAGGGGGGCAGGGTGATGGGGGGGGCAGGATGACGAGGAAGCAGGATCATGGGGGGTGGATGACAGGGTGTAGGGATGATGGGGGGTGTAGGATGATGATGGGGGGGGGGGGCAGGATGACAGGGGCAGGGGAGACTGAGGGACATCAGCGGCTTTGGCTGACGGGGACGACACAGGGTGAGGATGACGTCGCGGCGGTAGGGGGGGGCGACACCCGTGCCGGTGGGGATGACGTGGCGCGTTCTAATGGTCGTTGTCGCGGCGCTGCCGTGGCG